>NC_039514.1:7509286-7799286 GCF_003672135.1 Ooceraea biroi | reverse complement strand
GTTGATGGCGCCGTACTCGATCACCTCGCTCTCCCATCGGTCATCCATTATCTGATTACAGCGAAACACACAAGAGCTATCGGTATATATACATATGAAGGGACGCGCAGTGGCCTGCAAGACGCAGAGACAGCGCTCGCTCGGTCGCGCGATAAGGGTTGTCTTAAAACCCCATCTCCGCTTGCGATGCTCTGAAGACGCAGTCTGCAGTTTCGCGAAAAGCGTCCGCTTGACAACGGTGAAGGGGAACGGGGGAAGGGATCCTTGATCTCTCGTCGCCTCTTTAAAGTCGACTCGACGGCACTCTCGAGACACCGTAATATTATTACCGCGTTATTATTATCGCGTTTCCTTTGTGCCCTTATGAAAAACGTAATAGGACTGACGTCTCGATTCCAACTCAGACCCGCCGTATTTAATTACTCGGGCTCGAGAGCACCTACCGTTTCAGTTTTATACGTTGATACGGGGCGTTGTTACGGCACGCTGAAACCCCGAAACGTTGAAAGACGCCGTACGCCGTTCGCGTTAACGCGCGGCAGTTCCTCCGAACGACGAGACGAGAAGGCACGAAGGTAGGCAAGAAGAGGGAAAATTGATACGTCTGCGCCCCGTCGTCGAGTAAGCGGGTGCTGTAAACGCGTATTACGCTCGCGAAACGATAAGTTCAATTAAAATCGCGATTACGTACAATCGCGGTCGTTAAACTAACGAGCAAAGTACGGAGAGCTGGAGCTGGTTCGAGAAAGGGCCGAGAAACAAAACGATGTATACCGTTCCGAAAGAAACTCGAAAACGCCGTTACAAACGGCGCGCAATGGCGCACTGTTCGAAATTGAATTAATAATATCCGCTATCTAATTACGGAGTTATTATTAGACCTAGAATCTCGCAGCTGATCCGTCCGCTACTTGACTGCTGCGCGGTCATCCACCATCATCCATCAACCGGTTGGAGATAATGTATGGCCGCCGTTAATGTTGTACGCGCGTTTAACTTTGTCGCAAACGAGTCCGTTACTGGTTTAATTTGTCGGCCTGATATCACCGGCGTCCGCATCGCAGCGTTGACTTTTGAACTTTTGCATCTGCGGTTTCGAGAACGGAATGAAGTTTTGTAATATCCAACGTCGCTGCTTACACGACAACCGTTAGTGTTAAAAAGTCGAGTTCAAAGCACCAGAAAGCTAAATGCGAGACCAAGATAAATAAACGAGACGATAAATATCAATGATTATTGTAGGAAATGTCTAATTTAAAGAAGATATACAAGAATATAAGATTATTTATAGAGGAAAGTCCCCGATTATGAGATACCATATCGATTTTGCCGAATGTAAGGAAATCTATAGGCAGAATTTAAAAATGTAATACGTTATCTTGAAGAGAATTTAATAAGCTTTAGGTTGGTAAAATGAAAAATCTAATTTAAATATTATTTTTTCTGAAAAGTAAAAAAATTTGAAAAAAGAGCTTTACACAGGATCGAGAAAGTGTGCCCCTAATATAAGATACTTCGAGAAATCGGTGTTAAAAGTGCAAAATACATCAGTATTGCAATTAAAAAACTTTATTAGATAGTTTTATAAAAATACTGCTGCCACAGCCTTCGCCAAATCTTCACGATTCCACTGTCGACGCTTCCTCGTATCTCTAACCTCCATAGTCAGATTCTATAAAAATTAAATACACAAAACTTCGTAATATAAATTCGTATTAACTTTTCTTTAACCTTAAGTAGTATTTTCTTTCTTTTTATTACACTACATAATCTTCATATTCGAGCAATAATTATCTCATATTAAGAGTATCCTGAATATCTCATTATACGAGCCACGCGCCTAGCGGTTCCGCGATCATGAAATCTAACCTCTACAATTAAGCAATTCAACAAATCGCGTATTTTCCTGTTACTACGATTCTACTCTATCATTGCATACTGAATTTATTGCCAACCATTTCCTTATTATATAATAAACAAGGTTTAAAGACTTACCTCAAGTTCCTTTGACATGTTCACAATTTCACAAATCTTTTCTTGCAAAGGCTAAACGCAATAACGAACAATGAATTTTTCACTAAATACGTTTTACACCAAGAGTAATAAGTTCATGGTGGAACTAACAGATGATGCTCACTAGTTTAGCAGAAACCCCATTATCTCATATTAGGAGCATATCTCATAATAGGGGATTCTCCTCTACTTGATTTATGTATAAGAAATATTCCCATTTTATGCAAATTGAAGACGATCTGATTAGGTTCAATTAACGAATTAAATGATGAATGATAACGTGGCGTCACAAAAATAAATATCGCAGGTTTTTAATTTCAGAAATATTTATTCGTCTCTCTCCACGCTCATTATTAAATTAATTAATGAGAGTAGAAAATTCAAGAAACTTTAATTCAGTCCATAGACTAGCTTCTGCTTCACTATTCGAGGGTCTCCATAGAAATGCGCGAGTATACAAGCGTATCGAAAATTTTGCGGATTTCATAAAGGCGTTGATAGAGATCTGCATGTGGAAAGATTATTTCCGCAAGATTATCCAGGAGAGCTAGTTTAAACGTCAGCAATCGTCGCCCGGTCGTTGAATCTTCAACTCGATGGACGTGGAAGAAGAGGAGGAAGCGAGGGTCGAGGGGGCGAAAAGGTGGATGGTAAAGGGTGAAAGCGGGGCGGAAAGCAGGAAAATGTGCGGATCGACACGTCTACGCCTCGGTGGCGCGGTAAGCAACCGTTTCGAGAACGACGCGATAAATGACAATGGCGTGCCTCGTAGAGACGGAACTAGATGTACATGCAGGTATGTACAACTATCTTCGCCGTCGTTCTGGGTGTAATGCCGCCTGCTCTTCTGCAGCAACTCGGTGGAAGCCGCTAAACACAAGCAAACTGTCCTCTAAATTCTAAAGTACGGCGGAGACATCGTCGGCGAAGATCTTGCCCCCGTACCCCCGCCGCCGCGCGCGCGCGCGCGAGGAAGCGTTCCGTGTCAGTTTGAGCGACGGTTCTCGGTTGTTTCGAAAATTTCGCCGCCTCGAATTAATCCGTCATCCCGTTACTGCGCGGAGAGGCAGTACAAGCGAGAGCACTTTCGCGCGATAACCTGAAAGTCAGGTCGGTTTTGCATGCTGAATCTCGCTGGCGCGGCTTACAAACGGAGGAATCGCCGATTTTGAAACGGGGAAACGAAATTCAATTTGTCGCATGTCGCTTGGTCGTGTTCATTTCCGGCTAATATTCAGGCCAGCGTCGTTTACCGCAAAATCTCTGGTTTTCATATTCCCTGTCTTTCATTATTTTCGATTCCGCTTCCGTGTAGTACAGTTAATTAATTAAATTGTTAAAAATTTCCGCAGCGTTGTTATATACTATCGCGTGTTTCGGGACGGTACTTCAGCGATCGCTCTTGTCCAAAAAAAATTTTATTCCAGTACTATATACGATTCGAGAGAATTAACGAAGCGAAATAAAAGCGATACGCTTATATACAATGCACCGGCCGGATAAATTATTAGCCGCACCCTCAGAAAGGATTTCTGATAACAAGACGAAAAATATTCTTGACTAATTTAATCGTATTACAAGTATAAAAAATATGAAAATAAAACAATTTTTTATTTAAATCAGTAATTTCTATTCTTCTCTCTCGAATTAAATAACATTGTCTTACTGTCTTCAGACAAGAGTAACATTTATGCTTATATATTCTTGTATGTAGAATAATTTGATATTAGCGCCACTTTATAGTAGGCTTTGTCGATGTCGACGCATCATTTTCTCACAGTCGCTCGTCGACTCGGCGCCGTCCTTTATTCGGATAAAACGGCCAATATTTATGCGTTGCAATCGAAAATCGGGAAAGTGTTTCTGTTATTTACAATGAATAAGTGCAATGTAAGTAAGTATATACAATATACTTACTTGAGAAATAAGATTCGAGATAAGACATTTCCATATCTTTTGCACTTATTCATTGTAAATAACAGAAACACTTTCCCGATTTTCGATTGCAACACATAAATATTGGCCGTTTTGTGCAGATTCTACAAATTCTCTTAGAAGAATAGAATAAGATGTCTTTTAGATCCCACAATATTGTGAAATCAAGAATATTTTGAACTTGCTAGAAATTTGTATCTAAATCCTTCTGAGAAAATGAATGAGATAGCACTAAGATTATTTAAATCTAGATTTTGGAATTTTCTATTCAAGATTAAAATATGCTTCTTTTCAATAATAAATATGATTGTCGCTATAGCGATCTTATTTTATGATAGATTAAAGAGTAATAGCATTAAGTCCAGAAATCTTTTCTGTGGGTGCGGCTTCGGTAATATCCGCGTGTAATTTTACTCCTAAAAGAGTTCTGTATTTCGATCAACTTACCAGGCCACTCAGCAGGTAATGGTACGTTCTCTTTCCCAACGCGACGTCCCTCACGTGACTCACGACGATATCCTTCGCCATGTCGGTCGGACAGTCGAGAACGACGTATTTGTTACTCCATCTGAAAGGATTTCGGATTTCCACGTGGACATTTTCGAGACGAGTCGTTCCGCGGCAGCGGAAAAGAGCCGCAGCATCATTAAATTTGCACGTTGTTGGGAGAATGACATAAGTCTCGCTCGTTGGTTCGCCGCAATTCACGCGTCGCGTTAACGTTCGGCTTTGTCACGTTTGATCGATGCACCGCCGAGTTTCCATGCTCATTTCGTTTGTAATAATTGGATATTGTATGGCAATTTGCAATAACACTGTTGTTTTCGGTAACTACACCGCGTTCAGCCAATTCGAACCACCGCGATGGCAATTACTCGCTGTTGTTGATTACTTGCGCAAATGCGTAGCCACCGGTGAATTGTACCGTGAGCCCGCCGAAACCAAAACGTTATCCGTCACATCGTTGAGCATGCCACTCGCAGGAAAGTAGCATTTGTCTTGAATATCCATTAGAAAGCGATATTAAATTATCGACGTAATTTCATATTTAGACCTCGTATTTATAATTAAGAAGCTTAGTATTCATGAATTGGGATATATCGTTCTTTGGCACTCGCGTCGGAATACTTTCTAGTAAAATACGTCATGCTTTCCGTATGCGCGCTGTACGTTTCAACGGAAGAAAGACTCACCGGTTATGTTCCTCCAGGCTGCGTAGAAAATCGATCGCCTCTGACATATTCTGTATTCTCTTGACGGTTTCGACTTGAAAGGACTCGTTGCCTGGTTTCAGCCCCTGATAAATCTGCTGCAGCCTGAGCAGTCCTGAAACCCACGGGCGTTTAATTAAATTATAGGAAACGCTTATACACGCCGCGTTATACGGGTTCGACACGGGCTCGGGTTACGACTCGCCGATGTGTGCGTCTTCCGAAAATTACATACGCACGATTGCGCGTTACATAGACCATGTCGTAATTCATTGGCAGCCTCTGTTCAGTCTGCGGTTTCTCGCGCAGCGTGAAATATCGCCTGTCTACGGGGCCGTGCCTCCAAGTTATAGAGTGTCGTAGATCGTTCGATTTCGACCGCGTCATATTTTCGGCGACGGCAAAATTTAATGCATCGTCGCAGTTACAGATGTTGGACACGTGAGCGATTCGCCTTTGCCGCAGTATCAAAATCCCGATACCGGTGAGTCTAGAGAGAGACTCGACTCTACATTTTTTATCGTACGGCGTTATATCGCGTATCGATTCTATTCGATACTATTCGAGTTATATAATACAACAAATTCAACAAATCATGACTTTATAAAAGGTATTATAAAAATTAAAAAACCGCACTATATGCAGTACGTAAAAGTAATCATTCATGCGTGTTTATGAAACCCGACTTTAAACATTTGTTCTGAAAATAATGACAACTCATAAATTTCACCTGCAGATAAAAATATATTCACAAAATAACAGATGCATATGTAATCATAGAAATGTGTATGCATATCGCACGCCCATATGTTTCCGGCAAATATACAGAACTGTTTGCATTATATGCAGCACGTTATCGTGATGCACGATCGGGTATCAGTAGACGCTCCCGCTTGCAAGTGTGCGAGCCATGTGCAACGGGAATGAGCACTAGGCAGAGTAGTAGATTCACGGAGTAGATTCCAATCGGACGTCTCGTAAATTCGGGGAGGAATCTACGGCGTGATTCGCCGCAATACAAAATAGAGAAGCGCCATTTAGTCGCGCGCTCATCGCACCCCGGAGCCGCGCCAACGTCTCAAACGTTTTACTCCGTGTACTCTCCGAGCCATTCGCCCCCAACGGGCACAACAACGTACTCAGAGCCTCCCCCTACGAATTCGTCCTTACTTTTACGATCGCGGCCAGCCGGCGTAAGTTACGGCGGGACGTATTGCGGAACGTAGACGCGGACTGTGAGTTACGGAGTAAGGAATTTTTGCCGCCGCGGCCGCGCGTGCACGCGATGAAAACATCGGCCGGAAAAATATCGGCCGGGGAAAAAAGATTGGCAAGACGCGGAACGGTACTTCCGAACATCGCGACGGAGGCTGGAAGAAGAGCAGCTCCGACAGGAGGGAGGAGGAGTCGAGCCAGGAAGAAATATGAAGGGGGATGGTTATGCGTTCCTTAAAATGTATTTCTCGGGGAGTGATGTCTGCGCCGCAAAAACAAAGTAATCGAAGTGGCATGCATGTAATATATGACTGCGATATTTGTGGTGTGTAAAGTTTAAATAAAATCTGCCGAACATGTGTTTGAACAAAATACAGGGTGTCCCGGGTTTTAACCGACAAACTGCGGGAGCATATTCTACTAGTGGAAATAAGAAAAAATTCTTATATCGAGTTTGCTTAGAAATGCTTTATTACAAAGTTATAAACTAATATTGAAAAGAAATATGAGATAAGTAACAACGGAACATAGTGTAGAATTTGGAAGGTCGAAGATGTTTATGTTACGTGTATTCACATGTATTCATGTTCACTATGTTGAAACGATTCAGTATGATTGTTACTTTCACAACAGTAGCCGTTAGATTTCAATCGTCGTGTCAACTAGCAATTACTATCAGAATGCCAAAAGTGTTTTCAAATGAGGAATACACCGATATTCATTTCGTGTACGGATTCTGTGACGGAAATGCACGAGCTGCCGTACGAGAGTATCAACGTAGATTTCCTAACAGGAGAGTACCAGATAGATTTAAAGCAACGAATTACTAATTCAGTTACTGAGATGCAACAAAATTTTCAGGAATGTCGTACCGTAACAAATTCTGTACTACGTCGATGTCTAGCTTGTATCGATGTGCAGGGACAACATTTTAAAATGCGTCACTAAATCATTGCGTAGATAATTTTTATTTTTGTGAAAAAATCCGTTGTTACTTATCTGATATTTCTTTTCAATATTGGTTTATAACTTTGTAATAAAGCATTTCTAAGCAAACTCGATATAAGAATTTTTTCTTATTTCCACTAGTAGAATATGCTCCCGCAGTTTGTCGGTTAAAACCCGGGACACCCTGTATACAAAATTGCAAAGGTCTTTGAAAGAAATTTTTAAATTTTTAAATTTTTTCTCGCAACGTGATGTATCTTACGTGATTATCTTTGCACGTTATAATATCTTCTAAAATTTAGAAAGGATATGCTTATGTAATAAACAGCGCAACGCGAAAGAAACAAACAAGAAGCAATAATATGGGTTAATGGAACGTTGAATGCAGGAAACATGGTGCTGCAACGCGAAGCGTATCTGGCCGAATCGCCATATTTTTTCTGCCGTCAGACGTGAAAAAGATGACCAGGTTAACGAGCGCGAATCTGAAACTGCGCGCGTATACATACGTGTCCGTTCGAGCGTTACAAAAGAGCTTGACATTTCGATGAGTGCTATTGGTTTCTCTCGCGAGCGCCATTCTCACATCAATTCCCGATCCTTTCACCGCATTTCTCTTTCAGCGATGACTTCGATACGATCACTAGTGTCTAATTCGAAAATCACTCGCTCTCCCGCTGATTCCCCACGTTGGAGTTGTCACCGTTCAACGAGGCTTAGGCAACGAAGGAATCAACGTGACATGTATTCTGCAAATTAAATGCCGCATATTTAAAAAGTTTTTTTGAAAAATGAGATTCGACACTCGAAATTAATCATTTCCTTGCTAAATGGCAGTGACGTATTTCTGATTATATCACGCTGAAAACCGCTTTTGTTCGGATTTTCCGATAAAGCTTCGAAAAACAAAGTAAAAATAATCCCGCAAATGTCAATTCGATTGCCGCAGATTAACGTGACAAACTGCCGCAGAGGCGGCGCTTGATCCGCCGTATATAACGACGTATATAACGGGCTTTTTAATTACGAATTTACAATTTTTCGGATTTCAATATCAGATTTCTTCGCGTCGAACGCGCTCGCACGCACGATTTATCCGGAAACGCGTATAAGCCACCTCGTTACGGCTGAGTGTGTGCACCGGGGCACCGGGGTACAACCCCGTGTACACACGATCCCCCGTTAGTCGTTACACTCGAGTCCCAACGAGTAGAGAGACGCCGCTAATCGCGGAACTGGCTTTGAAGCCTCGACGCTCGTTTGTAAAGCGTACGTGTGCACAATATCCGTATCGTCAGGGGATACGGATCTGCAGGCGCGTGTGGGGTAAATAATAATCCGGAAACTTCAGAGGACTCGTACCCTTCGCAAGCCAGGGCTTTGACGTGGCGTTCGTTCCGTCAGCGCGACGATTCCAACAGGCGCGTCTATGAGCACGCGCGCATCGCTAGCTCAGAATGTTTGCGTTGCATTAAGAAGCTTACTCGGCTTCTCGATGTGCCGTGACGTGAAAAACGTTAATAGGGTATGCCCAGACTAGAGTACTGCTACTTGGAAACGTTGTCTTTCGCATCATACCGGTATTCAGCTATGTAGATAACGTGTATTTGCTATTCATTTTCTATTTTCTTGGGATATATATATATATACAGTGTGTCCCATTTTATATTTGTCAGTAAAATATTTCGATACGACGTCGTTTCAGAGAAAAATGTTTCAGACAAACGTTATATGGCTTCGAGGGGGCAAGATGATGATATTCTCAATTTAATTATAGATGGCGCCACTTTCGAGATTTTATCATGGCGGCCATTTTTTTAAATGGAAAACGATTTTTCTCTCTAAGTGAAAGTTGTAGCTGATAATGAGACGAATACAACGGTTTTTTGTTTTTTGAAATTGGACCATTTTTCAGTGAGTTACAGCGTTCCAAAGTATACTGTTTTATAATTTAAGTATACACATAAACCAAATCTTGTATCGAAAAGTGTTTCTTACAAAAGTTTAATCTTATAAACGTATAAAATGAACTTTGTGTTAGAAAAGCTGGAAAAGATGTAAAATGTAAAATGTGATTTGATTCTATGAAATGACGGGTGACGTCTGTTTGGATGTCTCATTTCGTGTAGACTAACAAATAACAGTGTTGAAAACAGCAAATGTGTGAGTGTAATCAGCGATCTCAAAACCTGTCTCACCAAGAAGTGATGAGAAGCCGAATGCGGGCTACTAAAGTTAGCAAAGCACGGACCATGGAGAGACGCTATAAACTTTGAAACGCTGTAACTCACTGAAAAATGGTCCAATTTCAAAAAACAAAAAACCGTTGTATTCGCCTCATTGTCAGCTACAACTTTTACTTAGAGAGAAAAATCGACTTCCATTTAAAAAAATGGCCGCCATGATGAAATCTCGAAAGTGGCGCCATCTACAATTAAATTGAGAATATCATCATCTTGCCCCCTCGAAGCCATACAACTTTTGTCTGAAACATTTTTCTCTGAAACGACGTTGTATCGAAATATTTTACTGACAAATATAAAATGGAACACCCTGTATATATATATATATATATATATATATATATATATATATATGTATAAATGTATGTGTAATGTACTAAGCGATCGATGTCCATTTTTCAATAGTTGTCTACTGAACCCTCTCTCGCGTACTAGCTGCTCGATAATCATGCTGCTTCAACGAATAAATGTTTTGATATAAGAAACGATTGCTTAATATTCTGCAAAGTTCGGACGCTCGCAATCCGTCATGCAAAGTAGACGTGAGCTGGTTTGCTACCATTCTGCAAACATCCTGCAACTTTACAGTCGTGACTGCCTATTTTTAATTCCCAAAAAACTCTGCTACGAGCGTTCGCTGGTTTTGATGAAAAAGTGAGGTCATAGCACGATTCAACATCTGGTCAGATGCGGTTTTATTTTTAACGCGAATATACACGGTATATTCGAAAAATAACGTGATTGACACTGTATCAATTCAAACACTGATCGGCCGATGAAACACTCGAATCCGCTCGTCTGAATGTGGTTTCGATGATTCGTATGCCGGTCGCACACTTAATTCGTAAAATCCGCAGAAGAAATTGACTCGGGCCGAGCGTGACAAGACAGGCGATCCAATTGTGCCTGGTGACAATCAATATGTCCCGAATCACGAGGCGACCTGCCGACTTCCGTGTCCCATTTGCAGCTACAGGACGACTAATTATCGACGCGTCGTCCCTGTCGATCGGCACTACCTAAAAGCCGAAGGAGAGTGAATTTACGTGCCGACGTCACGCTGCTGCACGCGTCGCGACGACTGCAATATTCACGGGTGGTAGGCGAACAATTCCCTTCCTCTCGCCTCGACCCGAAAGTAAACTCGAAAATAACTCGCCGACGATGACCTGTTTTACGCGCGTTTTATTACGGATTTTATAAAAATTTTATCGCAGATAAACAAATGACATGTTCCTCGCTCTCTAGCGATCTACTAAAAATATATCGCGTTTATTGTTCGTTCTGATATTAATCTGGAGCTCAGAAAAATCAATAATTCCGCGATGCCGTTTTGTTGGTTCGCTTCGATTGTTGAACGTTTATTTTCTCTTGGCATTATGTTCACTTTATAAATTTTTTGACCGCCTTCTGCGTTCGAATCAATTTCTTCGAGACAAGTTCTCGTCCGCTTCGCCCGCGGTATCATGAGATTGAAAAGTTGGCCGGAAAGTGATTGAGAAACTGATTGCGAAAAACGATCTTCATGGAAGCGCTCGTCCGAACGTAGTTTTATAAATTGGCATGTTTGGCTTCGGAGCATTTAATGGTTTTCGTTTGATTTGAATTCTCCGGTAGGTATTTGCAAGTCACCGTCGTGTCACCGAAATCACGGCACTGTTCGCTGCTACTGCCTATTTCCATTTATCTGATTGCAGACAAATGAAGAGAAAGTTTAACAGGAAATTATGCTTACCAATCAGAGCTGGCTTAGTGTTCGTCCGTGCTTAAATCAGGGCCGAAGCCGCTTAAAATGTGAACTTCCCGTTCGTGTGTTCGTTGAAATGAACAATCAATGAAAGTGGAGTTACAGGGAGTGAGTTAAAGTCGAAAACACATAATAACGTCGAGGAAATTAAACTGATTATCGGAGATGAGAGAGCACGAGATTGTTATACCCAATGTATCTTACATTCTTCGTAAATTTGAAAAATCGTAAAGTGGAATGAACTCCCGGCAACGCACAGTGGGCTAAACTCGAAAAAAGCTGGCCAAAAGTAATAACTCGAAAACATGACGTTTTAGAAAAAAATGTTTCAAATAAAAGTTATAGGGTTTTAAATCAGGTATTAGATAATAATACTAGTATCACCTTGAATAGCGTTGCCACGGTCACGCAAAGGTCACCTTGAATTTTTTAAATGGGAACCTCCAGTTTTCATTAGATATTTTTATAGCTTATCTCAAGAGCTTTTCAGAACACTATAACAAAGTATTTATCCGTTAAATACTTCGAAGTTATGAAGCTTGAAAGTTACAGTCGCTACCGCGCCGCGTCGTACGTTTCGCGGTATTAACAAATTTCACGGTGATTTGTACGTGATCTTGACAACACTATCAAGGTCATACTGGTATTGCTATGTAATGCTTCACTTAAAAACCTACAACTTTCATTTCAAACATTTTTTACCAAAACGCCAAATTTTCGAGTTATTACGATATGAAAATTAAAATGAAACATCCTGTATATAACGCAAAGGTGTGCGTTGGTGTGCACAATTCAAACGGAAATACTTAGTTTGAACCCTACACAAGATGATAAAACAAGAATCCCAAACAGCCCTTTACAGCTATTTAAAAAAAATGATATTGAACTTTACTTCTTTCTTATATTTTAAGAAACCAAAAACTTAGATTAACACAAATTGATGAACAAACATTTTTAATGGTTATAACTGTTTGGGAAAAGAGTTTCAATTCTATTTATAGAGTAAAAAGCAAAATTACTTGCATCCGCATACAAGAATGTAAGCTGTAGCCTATACTCATTCATAATTTGTTTTTCGGAACATTAACGCGTTGCCTCCTATTAATTGTTGATTAATGGGAAGGAAATTTTTCCTACGAAACTCCATTCACATTTTTGAAAATACTGATATCCATGAATCAAAACAGGTCGAAATGCACAGATTTCCAAGAGTTGAAACAATTCGACTTTTGGCCAGCTTTTTTCGATTCTAGCCCACTGTGCAACGTTATACATATATTAACTTATATATATTCGTGTTTATTTTTGTTCTTCAACTTCCATTGTACTTCCTGCATCCGTTATCGAATATCAGAACTTATCGGTGCTTTTAAATCGAGATTTTTTTCAATACAAAGGAAAGCTTTTCCGGCGATAAGATAACCGCTTAACGATTTTCCGCGCATCGGATCGTTATAGGAGTTCGGTCGAGAACACTCTTCTTTCCGGTGCAATCCTCCGGGACTGTTGTAGCCAATAAATGCCTCAATAACCTTTTTATCCGATAACTATGTTCGCAAGCGTGATAATTCGATTCTGGCGCCTCGTATCCGTTGTTACGTTCTTAAGTGCGACGTCGCTGGGACAAACACGCCGGCGTTTCTCTCCCTCGTCCGCGTTTCTCGTAACTTATTTTCGCCCGGCTTACACTAAATACAACTCGGAACTGCTTCTGGAATGGCTCAGGATGCCTCGAGGAAGCAGTTCAGCAACCCGCACGAGCGGACCGTTTCCCAACTTCGACGCGAGCTTCTTTTTGCACGAACTTCAGTCCTGCTCCTCGCAATTAGCGTCGTTCTCACCGCGTCGACCGTAATCCCAATCCCGCTCCCTTTATGCGGAAACCGATTGAATCGTCCGTATTTCTATAACGTACGCTCGCGTACTACAGCAAAATAAAATCAACCGCAAAATCGTTGAGATGATCATTATTTCTGCATTATACTGCAGCTGAATCCGTACGAGCCGCGTGCTGCGGTGGCAATCCAGCGTATCTTGCATCATTTTCTATTAATGATATTGTGCGACGTAACGTGTACGTGAATGTCATTCCCTTGATCCCATCACATTGCGAGGACAGTTTCGTGTAACCCGGCGAAGTCTACGTGTAGACGTGGGCGCAACCATCCACGACCGCATAGACGTCCCTCGGGCAGGCACGCGAGAGTTAGTCTGGTGCGGTGCGCGAGCAATCCCGTCTGCATCCTCGTAGAGCGGATGGCCAGCGGTTTCTCGTGTCGCGTACTTCCAGACGAAAATGCCGTCGAGACTGCCGGAAACTAACGTCGACGATGGCGAAACAAGCAACGCGCCATCCCCACGACGCGACGGGACCGGGATCGACCGATGTCTGATTGTATCTACGACGAGCTCAGCTTAAAGCGGAAGACGTCTTGTTACGCGCGACGAAGACGGAATAAAAGTCGCTCCGCCGTACCGGGTGTCTTTCAAAGTTTGCACCGCCTTCCCGTCTCGTCGGTGCAATTTTTCCTCCCGCGACTCTTCCTTTATCGAACGTCATTCGTTTCGTCAATTTTTTCACGCTTATTTCATGCCCCCGGATGCAAGCAGGATATTACAAAATTCTGTTAAAATAATTGAGAAGGGAAGTAAGTGTTTGGCACTTCGAAATCCATTAGTTTGTGACTGCTTATAAGTGAAGGAGATACTTTTGACGTTTAAATTGCCTCATTTTGCAGTCACAACTTTTTAAAGTTTTTTTTTTAAGGAAGGTAGATGTTTTGCGGGACACCCCGTACAAAGCAGCTTGAGCGGCATAGCGGCGGGATGCCGGCGCATCTATGTGCAACTCGATTTTATCGAACGATCCTTCGTGCGATCGTGAGTAAAATTTTAAACGAAGACCCGTCTTCCTGCTAGCCGGTGTATTTCAGACAAGCTATATCAGGAGTCCCTCGGGCGTATAGGCTTCCTCGTACAGTATGAAATACACCGACTGTCAATTAAACATCTGCAAATCCTCGTGGACCTGTTGAAATTTTCTCCGCGTAACTCGTGAGCTTTACGATATCGATTCTAGTTAACTATTGATTCCTTTGATGAGAGAAAACCACTTTTACACCTGTATATGTGCAACTGTAATACAAATTTATTCTTGCGTATCTAATTAGCAAACGCATGTGCGCTCGCCGGTGTAATTTTATAACGCAAACTAGAGAATATTTGGAGATAATTGTTTCATGAGGTTGTTAGATGTTGAAAGTTAATGACCGCTCCACGTTTCCGCTTGCTGTTAAAATAGAGTAATCTCGTCTATTAGGAAAGCAACGTTACATTTAGCTTGAGCGATGTTAAAGGTAGCAAGGGACGTGTGATAGCCGAAGGATAGCAAATTACACAAAGAGCCGGGAATAATCATCGCGAAAGAGGGTGCAGTCAAGAGCTTTAATTACGCTGCAACTTTGACTGCAATATGAGATTATGCATGTTTGATTTCTGCAATTCGAGACAAATCGAATGAGAAATATAAAGAGCAAATATACATACAAAAAAGCAAGAAATCAATTTTCCTGATTCCGTAATCTTAATACAATAATGATATTCTAATCTAATACACGCTTAGCTATCCGTGAGCTTTGAATGTATGAACCTGAACCTAATGCCAATTACCCACACGTAATTAGCTAAAATCATTGGACGCATTACGCCGCGGTACGTTAAATGACATTAACGTACGTCGTCGAACACTCGAGTAGATTTCCGCATAGAATCTCCCGCAGGTCTGATTAAGATCCATCTCCATGTCTTAACCACGACAGACTGATTAAAGTGACATCCGCGGCAGGCACGTCACCCCAAGAGAGAGAGAGGAGAGCAAGCGAGCGAAAGAGAAAGAGAGGGAGGCCCCGAAGAGTCCGTCGGAATAACGGAGGACGGTCTGATTAGCGTGTCCTATCACGTAATCGTTCCGCGGAGGCAATCTCTAATACCTTCGTCTGTTCTTAATCTCGCGCACCGTCCGCCTGAAAACTGCCATTAGTCGCGCGGACGGACAAAAAGAAAGTCAACGGGGGGGGGGGGGAGAATCCGTGATCTCTCCTTTTTTCGTACTTTCATTCGGGCTGCGCGGCGACGAATTCTCGATGCCGGGGCACAAACTTCCGGAGAATCCAGGGAATATCATCGAAACTTCCATCCCCGCGAGCGCTTTTTCCCTAAATTGTCTCCGAATGGTGGGATGTTAAGATGACAAGAGCAGAATGCTAAGGGCGAACAGCAACGATCGATGCAAAATGATAATTAGGACTTTATTAGTTAAACAGGAAGAATCTATTTACGTGGTTCGGCAAATTCCAACCCGCGGGATATACATTATTCATCATTGCCGTATTGATTCTCGGGAACCATCACTATATCTCTGATTAGCACTAACCCGCGAGCGGGATCACGTCGTAGAGCGCAAAATGCTTTACCGTTCTGCCCCAACCCGTAATGCCCGGTCGACGAGGCTGTTAAGCGAAAGTGTACTTTGGGCAATGCATCGGACAAAAGGGAGCATGAAAGGGAGGAGGAAAAAAGGAAAAGAGCGCTACAGCGTCGGAACGTATTCCATGTCCGATACCTTTGATCCCTCATTTTTCGAATTTCCCACTTCCCTCCGAAACCGTTTCCGAAAATGTATCCAAGTCTCCCAGCGCGATCGACTTCTCGATTTCGCGTCCGTAAACAAGTTTCTTCCGATTTCTTTCCCGAGGCGAGTCTCCAGATTTTTTTCGTCGGCGCGAAACGCGAGATATCCGAGAAGCAGCTTCCGGCTCAGCGAAACGAGCGGCACGGAAAACGCCGGCCGTAATATCGACTCTACTCTCGTAGGGGAGGGCCGGGGGTAGCAGAGGGATGAGGTTTAGCTCGTGTTCGACTCGTTTGAAAATTGCGAGCGGGGTATCGGTCTGGGTGCCGTCACTGGGCTGTCGCGCGACGCGATCGATCACCATCCGGTCGGCCGTTCGCACCCGCCGCGATAAAGATGCTGCATGGACCAAAGTGGTAGCAGGTGTCGCGTGGCATCCACCTGCATCCACCGCGTCGGCCAGTTAGCCGGGGCTTATTATGCCGCCGGTGGTCGGCTTTAAAACGAGAAGCCGCGTAATAGCCGCAAGCCGCGCGAGCGCAAGTGCGCGGTTTTCCAGTCGTTTTAATTAGCGTCCGCCGCGCGACTTCCGGCGGCTGCGCGATAATTATCGCCAACGAGGAGACGGAATTAAAAAAAAAAAGTCGGAGAGCGCGCGTGAAGCGCACCGACCGAGAATTGGATGCGCCACGAAGATGAGGAGACGCGAGAAGACACAAACGGCGCATCTTTCGGCCGCGCGAGCGGTTTATCGGCACGGCAGTATAGTTTCTCCCTTTCCGCCGGTGGGATCGCTGGCGTTCGTTATGGAACTTTGTCGTTGATGGCGCGCGGCAAATATTTACGTCCACCGTGTGTGCGGTCCCGCCGCAATCGCCGAGTTTGCGGGGTAATTGGAATAGAACCGCGAAAACTTTCCGCGCGCGAATGTTAACGTCGGACTTCGGTCACTGTCGAGCCGTGTGTCGGCCTGCTCGCGGAAATGCATTATAAATGCATTATAAATGCATTATAAATCTTTATGCAAATTTCTCAAATTATGGTTGTTTGTTCGTAGAAATATTCAAGACCGCCATTACGCCAGGGGAGGCCGCTCACACCTTAATATTTCGCGCAGTAACGCCGTTTCACTCGCGCAATGAATTATTAGGGGTGTGATTTAGTTTTGAGGGTTTTTTTTTACTCAAAAACGCATGTATTTAAATATGATAATGAATGAATACCTTAATCAAACTATTTTCCTTCGTTTTCTATCACTTTTTCCCATCTTTCTGGCAAGAGATGGATTCCACCACGATAAAATGACTCTTCTTTTCAGTTGATCCATTCGTCGACGAATTTTCGCACTTCTTCCAAATTATGAAAGTGTGTATCCTCTAAAGCGTGTTGCATCCACCGGAACAAATAATAATCGCATGGAGCGATGTCCGGAGAATACGTGGGGTGCGGTAAGACTTCCCATTCAAGGTCTAACAGTGTTTGTTTCACTGATAACGCAACGTCAGGTCGAGCGTTGTCACGAAGAAGAATCACTTTCCGTCGTTTACTCGCAATTGGTGGTCGTTTTTGGTCCGATGCTTGCTTCAACTTGTACAATTGGTGTCGATAACGATCAGCCGTGACAGTCTCATGCGGATTTAACAGCTCATAGTACACTATCCCACAAAATACAGAGCATTACTTTTGAACCGTCAATATTGCGTCTCGGAGTGGATGTTGATGGTTCGCCTGGATCCACCCATGATTTTCCGCGTTTCGGATTATCAAAATAGATCCACTTTTCATCCCCAGTAACGATCCGAGACAAAAGACTCTTCTTTTTTTGCCTGGCGATCAACGAAATGCAAATGTTCAACCGGTTCGCAATGGCACTTTCCGATAATTCAGGTCGAACCCATTTCCCTTCCTTCTGAATTTTTCCTGTTTCATGTAAATGTTTGGTAACTGTTGTACGATCAACATTTAATGCTCTGGCAAGTTCTGAAGTGGATTGTGTTGGATTTTCGTGCAATAATGCTTGCAAATCTGCATTTTCAAGCTTTCTTGGTTGTCCCGAGCGTTCTTTGTCCTTCACATCAGTATGACCACTTTTAAAGCGTCTAAACCAGTATTCACACGTCTTAATTGATGGGGCAGAATCACCATAAGTTTCCGCAAGAATTCTATAACCGTCAGCCGCAGTTTTCTTTTGATTAAAAAACAAAAGCAACGCATGTCGAAAACGCTGTTTCGGAAGTTGCATTTTTACGATGATATAAACACGACTGTTATTGCATCTATTGCTATAATGCTACTAAATGTCATGGATAATGTCAAGACTGTAAGAAACAATAGTTATCGGAAACAGCTATTGGAACAAACTGACACTACAGCCATCTGTTGCAAAACCCTCAAAACTAAATCACACTCCTAATATATGTACGCGCCAACATTTTACACAAAAAATTGATGTTTCTGTATGACTATTGTAGATTTTTCTAAATTTTTTTGCGCATCAAAAAACGATGTATTGAATTGTTTAATTTCCAATCGATTTACTTGATACGCGGAGAAGAACACCCTATATACACGTTCTTACGCGAGGACCTGAATTTTATTAACTGTAAACGTTCGGATACGCTCATGATCCTTAGCAGGAGTTGAACGCTATCAGATATCTTCCCCAATTGTTGAGAGCGCGACGGGGGAGAGATCCCCGATGCCGTTACACTCCCCATTTTATTTACGGCCCATCGCGACAATCGCGTCGAGTGTATCGTGCGATTAAGTCCATCGATTTCTCCGATCGTTCCCGCGCGTCTAAATGGGCCGGCTGATCTTTTAGCCACGCAAATCGAGCGTGCGAGAAACTCGATCGAGCCGGGGCAGCGTGGAGAGAGTGCGCCCGTTCTCGTTCCGGAATCGCTATCTGCTCGCTGCCGGTAATGGAAATTACCGGCAGAATACGCCGCGGCGCCTACACCGATATCCATTTTGGATATTTGGCGATTATATACAGCGGCAACGTGTATCCCATGTGCACCGCGCGCTCGCGCGTATCCGGCGTGCCGAGAATTTTGCGATTCGACGTAACACACAGCAGCAGCAGCAGCGGCGCTCGATATTTATCGCCGGGCGTTTTAGCCCGACGCTCTTACAAAATAAAATTCCGATACGCCTCTGCTCTCTTTCCTCCTGTTCTCGCATCGGGCTGTCCTGGATTCCGCGCGTTCCGACAATACTCGAATCCACCTCGTAAACTGTGCAACGCGCGCCCCCGATGCGCAACACTAAACGTCAATTTAGTCCGTAAACTAATTCGCAGCTGCACCCGGCGGATCCGCTGGACGTGCAACGTATCCGATCGCGCTGGAAATGCAACGTCGCTCGTTGTCGTCGTCTTGTCGGGCTTGAAGATCCCGGATGAATTAGAGCGAAATTGAATTTCGTAAGAAACGCACGCGGAATGAATGGATCGAGTTCCCTGACCCTCTTTCTCTCCCTCCACTTCTTCTTCTTCTTCTTCTTTGTGCAAAATTTCCCGAATGCATTTGCGCGAATGATCATGACGCGCGGCGGTTTAAACGAGGGGGCTGCGCGATTTTCAACGCGGAACTCACTTCTCCAAATTTCGCGCAGCTGGTTATAATTGCCGACGAGGTAGGGTCCGCCGACCGCATCCGCACCCAACATTCATCACGCCCATTTTTTTACCGCGCGGTTATTTTCACTGGATGGCTTATCCGCATTTTCGTTACCCTACAATGAATGCCGCACGAATACTAGCGATACGTGCGTCCCTCTCGCTCTCTCCCCGCGCGTTTTATATCCCCGCAGCGTACCAGTGTGAAAATTAAACGGACGATCACCTCACTATTTTCAACGGATGCCAAATCGCAAACTGAATCTCAAATAGTAATCATTGAGCTTCTTTAATTTTTTGCTCTCGTTAACGGATGATATTTATACACCCTCAAAAAGGATTTCTGATAACAAGACGAAAAATATTCTTGACTAATTTAATCGTATTACAAGTATAAAAAATATGGAAATAAAACAATTTTTAATTTAAATCAGTAATTTCTATTCTTCTCTCTCGAATTAAATAAGATTGTCTTACTGTCTTCAGACAAGAGTAACATGTACAAATTTATCCTTATATATTCTTGTATGTAGAATAATTTGATATTAGCGCCACTTTATAGTAGGCTTTGTCGATGTCGACGCGTCATTTTCTCACAGTCGCTCGTCGACTCGGCGCCGTCCTTTATTCGGATAAAACGGCCAATATTTATGCGTTGCAATCGAAAATCGGGAAAGTGTTTCTGTTATTTACAATGAATAAGTGCAATGTAAGTATATACAATATACTTACTTGAGAAATAAGATTCGAGATAAGACATTTCCATATCTTTTGCACTTATTCATTGTAAATAACAGAAACACTTTCCCGATTTTCGATTGCAACACATAAATATTGGCCGTTTTGTGCAGATTCTACAAATTCTCTTAGAAGAATAGAATAAGATGTCTTTTAGATCTCACAATATTGTGAAATCAAGAATATTTTGAACTTGCTAGAAATTTGTATCTAAATCCTTCTGAGAAAATGAATGAGATAGCACCAAGATTATTTAAATCTAGATTTTCGAATTTTCTATTGAAGATTAAAATATGCTTCTTTTCAATAATAAATATGATTGTCGCTATAGCGATCTTATTTTATGATAGATTAAAGAGTAATAGCATTAAGTCCAGAAATCTTTTCTGTGGGTGTATATATACAGGGTGGCCCATTTTAATTTATACAGTCGATTTTTTGAAACACTAAAAGAGATACGGAAAAATGTTTCAGATAAACATGTCACGATTTCGAGGGGGACATAAGATGATACCATTGGTTTGACCTTGAATAGTCGTTTGAAGGTCACGCGAAGATCACCTTCAATTTCTTAAACTGAAACCCCAACTTTTTATTGCAGGTTCTTATTCTCCATCGAAAAGTAAGTAACTTTTGTCTGAAACATTTTTCCGAAAAATGTCATCTTATGTCCTTAAAATGTCCTCAAAACTCATCTTGAAGATCATTTTAAGGACATAAGATGGCATTTTTCGGAAAAATGTTTCAGACAAAAGTTACTTACTTTTCGGTGGAGAATAAGAATCTGCAATAAAAAGTTGGGGTTTCAGTTTAAGAAATTGAAGGTGATCTTCGCGTGACCTTCAAACGACTATTCAAGGTCAAACCAATGGTATCATCTTATGTCCCCCTCGAAATCGTGACATGTCTGTCTGAAACATTTTTTCGTATCTCTTTTAGTTTTTTAAAAAATCGACTGTATAAATTAAAATGGGCCACCCTGTATGTGTGTATATATATATATATATATATATATATGCGCAATATTTGACGCAATGGCATGATTGTGTTTCTGATCATCTCGAATTCATGTAGCGGGCTCGATCGCGCGAGTCATGGATGTCGGTTAAACGTCATTAATTAATATAAATTTTACCATGATATATTTTGAGGTCAATAAATGATCGGTGGTTTTACATGAATAATTGCACGAGTAGTTGCAAATATATACGTATACGGCGCGAAGAAAAGGGATGCGAAGCGTTTACGAAGCTCATCGCTTCGCTCGTTACGCCAATTTAAGTGTGTTAGAACAAATATCCCGCGTGGAAGTTAGATGTGTGTGTGTGTGTATCGCATCAAACGCGGTGGATTGCGAAATGCGGAACGAGCGGGCAGCCTCGTTGCCGCAACTGGCCGCATCCACTCATTCTAATTTTCTTTATGGTCGTAAACCGGACCGGGGGGGATGGAGGGATCGCGCGGTGTACGCGCGATTTCGCGATTCGGTCGGGGTGTCCCGCGCGAAAATTCGTCGGCCGGCGACATCGAATTTTCAATGAGCCCAGCCGCGAACCGAACGCGGAACCGAATTCCGAATACTATCAGTAATCAGCTTTCGTTGGACGCTTTAACGCACGGGCGCAACAACGCGGCCGGACATTTCGATGAACGGGAAACGGCGAATTACGTGGCTCGTAATTAGTGTCGTTAAGCCGCACGGTAATCACGGTGTATCGGTGTCGCGTTGCAAACGCCGAACGCCGAACGCCGCGGGAAAGAATATAAATCGCGCGTCTCGCTTATAACGTGTAATTAGAGTCCGCGCGAGCGATTCGAGCGGCGAGGGATGCGAGCGGCTTTGCGGCGGTCGCGAGTGTTGCTTAAAACCGTATAAACCGTGTACATACGCAGCTCCCCACGTAGAAATTTCAAAACGGTCCAATACTGGGACTGTACCGTTTGCCATCGTGGCAGTACTGGCCGCCAGTATTGTGCCAGTACAGATTCGACACAGGAGTGTAACGCCATGCCGTACTTAATTGCCAGTACTGATCCGACACGCAATAATATATGGACCAGTATTGGGTAAATAACTGCACCAGCATTGGGCATAGAAGTGGACCAATTAATGTATTAATGTATAAATGTATTTTATATATATATATATAATATGTATTTTGTACTATTTGTATTTGTGACTTAAATATTATAAACAAAGACTGATGCAAACAACATTAGTAAAATCATTTTGTAAATGTCGCGTGAATTAATATCGCGTTTAAAAGAAAAAGATGTTAAATCGGTTTTCCGGATGGTTATTTATACGTGATAACGCAAATGTTTCTAGCGAGAACGTCACGCCTGATCTGGCCATCTATCGGTCGCTGGTGAATCAATATATTGTTATAATCCTATTCTAAAAAAGGCGTGTTAACTTCGTGAAGTTCTTTTTTATCGAATATTGAGGCCTCTTTTCCGCGACGAATTTCGTGTGACTTGAACTTCGTGTTGCGAATGTCAGAATGTCATAGTGGCTGTCAGTGCGGCTATATTGACAATTGTATTTATTATATTATTTTTATTTTATTTTTTTTATTTCTTATTTTATTTATAGCGCGCGCCTGTGTTGCTAGTTATATATTATCGGCAATGTACGTAGTCCAATGCTGGGTCTGTGTCGGTTGCCGAAGCATGGCCCGTCTCGCAACCAGTACTGGTCCATGTCTGTATTTTATAATGGCCCGGTTTTTAATAAGTACTGGGACAAGACCGTCTGCCAACTCTTTGCAGCACTGGCCGCCAGTATTGTGCCAGTACAGATCCGACACTGGAGTGTAACGCCGCTGCCGTACTCTGGGCTACCAATACTAGGCGAATGTTGGGCCAGTTAAACAACCTCGGCAATTTCTACGTGGGTCGAAACGCATGCTCACGCATTAACACTTTGCCGGCGGATATATCCGGCCGGCCTAATTACGAAACAATCGAACATCGAATCACGTAACAATCGCGAGAACGTTGTTATCACATGGTATCGCGTGTCGTTACGTCTCGCGATACCAGCTACCAGCTGGATATTTTTCCATTCGGCAGCCGGGCGAAGCGACGCGGTGTCGCGCGGAATCGCTCTCACGCTCCGCTCGCGGAGAATCGTGTTACGCGAAACACGATTCGTTAAACGCGCGATACGCGCGTGATGCAGGACGCAGGCAGGACAGAGGCACGCGCGGCATGAACGCTCTCGCGGGAGTGCGTTTTTCCCCGTGCGTGTCACCGAATTTTTGTTTATCGCCGCGACTCAAAACCGGCCCATCATCCTCGAAAATAATTTCATCGACAGGCTGTCGATACGGAAATCGTCGGCGACACAGCTGCGCGTCGCGTGCCGTTTTTCCAAGCCTGTCACGCCGCTTCCAAGCGCGGTGCTCGCGATTGTAACGGGCGCGCCGGCCCATCCGAGCGGACTGGAGCGGGAACGGGGAACCGCGCTGATATCTCTAACGCCGTCGTCCGTTTCCAGGACCCGAAGGACAACCGGAGGCCGGGTTAAACCCCGTTAAGCCCGAGTTAAACGCCATCATAGCCGACCATTATTGCGGCCCGCTTAGTGTCGCTCATGAAGGTAAATAGAATATTCCGTGCCAGCTGGGATCATTCGACCGTAGAAATTAATCCCGTTCCCTGCTGGAGTTTATCGGTGGGGCACGAAGCCATCGCATCGTACTGAACGAGTCGCGTCGCCCGTCGCCCGGCGTCGAAGTTATCTTAATGGAAAAGTTTCGTGTCGCTCTCCCTCTCTCTCTCTCTGTCTTCCTCTCGTCGCTCCAGCGATTGAAGCAACAGTTGAACGTACGACCAATTATGGGGAATATTGCCTCCTCGAGAAGCGCGCGGTCCGCTCGCGAGACAGAAAATAACGGTGAATTATTGAGAAACCGCGAGGGGATCGTAACGCCATTGTTGCGGCAACTCGGCGATTACTATTGCGAGACCAGCAGCGCAAATGGACCGAGCGACGCTACCTCGATTAATGACCGCGATCGCTAATCGTTAATGGCAGCGATTATTGTTTGCTTCAGCGTCAACTTTCGCTTGACGCGGCCGTGGCGATCGATGATCGCGAGCACGGAGAATTCGTCACGGCGAAATTTCGGTACCGGCATCGAGACGGACGCTCGAAAATGGATAATTACGAGCGAGCGAATTCTTCGCTGGCGGAGATATTAATTAAACATTCATCCGAGACGGCAACGTCGCGCGTAATTAAAAAATTCGCGTGAACAGGACCGCGCCTGGATTAGCTGAGATTGGCTCCTGCCGCAACGATCCCGTAAATATCGCAAAATACCTCGTGGAATATCGATCGGGCATGTGGATTTCCGTTCGCGGGCAAAATATACGCAACGTTAACGTGCTTCGCGAATCTATTTCCGCGCCGATTACAACGACAGGATAATTATCCGTTAGCGTAATTGCACGCCGCAAATTCCATAACCGGATGGAATCGGCGACGGTGAACGTCATCAGGTTCGATTTTCTCTCGTCCAGCATCCCGTCGTCGGAATGCGGGACCACGTGGAGGCACGGTCGCGTAGGCGACGCACGGAATCTCCTCGGTGCGAAATGCCCATGAACCCCGAAGAAAGGAAAGGCCGGTCCGAGCACGTTGGCACGACAGCGAGCAATTTTTCTGTGGGACTCTTTGCGTTTCCGCTCAATTACCGGTGTTACGTTCTGCCGCGGAAACGAAGCGGATGCCGATCGTGAGATACGCGTCGGCGTAATGAGCGTATTTCATGCGCGCAACGTAAGGAGAAGCGTTAGGATTGCGCGCTGGAACTTTCGGAGGTCGCAAGGAGCGTTGGCGGGAACAAGAGCCATTCTCTGCGAGCGAGAATCGAAGCTAACAAGACGAGTCGTAGGAAGTCGCGAAACCGCTCGTCTGGAGGACACTCCAGATATTTTTAGATCCGTGAAATGCGGTCGGCTCACAATCGGTCACACCTCACGATGCAAAATATTCATAATACTTGAATTGGCTTCGCACGTAAACACCTGCGAGCTAAAACGTTCTGCGCGTTTTGTCACGCGAGCGAGCAGGTATTATGCAATTTTTCTAGTAGGTGTTGCTTGTTGCAGAGGCAACTTCGCAGAGCCGCTCATTTTAGAAGTCCTTTAGATGTCATTTTCCAAGAGATTTATTCATCACAATAAATTTCACGAGATTCTTTTGACTATTTGACAGTGCATCTCTGCCGGAATGCTTAACGAGCATAAACGAATAATTCTCAAGAAAGAGTCTTTTCGATAAAGATTTTTTTTGCGTCGTCATGCATTTGTAATTGATGATGTATATAGCTGTGCACGTTTCTCGCTCGTGCAGCCGCGAGCAAAATGCAACAATTTGCTCGTCAACCAAGAAGTTCACGAGGAAGAATTACCGATGTGCGAATGTCGACGGTGCGCGGGACTAATTCCCGACACGCACACGCGCTCTGTCTTCATTTTTCTGTCGTACTGCACCAGGAATCCCCAAGGGAAGCGACTCGCGATAGTTGGAGCTGGACGTTGATATCTTCGTCACATTAGTTTTGCGCTCGCCGTGCAGCCACGTGAACGTCAGCCGGTTAAAATTACTGCAGTTCCAGATAATAATAATCCATCCGTAAACGGGGCACGTTTATCCGATATCTGATGTTACGCGTAACGTTCGCAATGTTGAACTTTGTTAACATTAACGCGTAATGGTTTATTACGATCTCTCCGCGTAGTATATTTAAAGCGGGAAAATCGACACGTAATCTCCCCTGTCTTTCATCCTCTCGCCGTGACATGAAATCTCGCCCTCGATTTAATATTAACAATGGTTTTAATTTGTCGCGGTATGCCGGGTTTTTGAAAGCTGAATAAAAATGTTTGCACCGATTCCGGAAAATCTACGCGCGTCGCGCCGCTTAATCCGCACGCCACAATGATAGCTTTTACCGGGCCGGAACATTTTGTCAGGGAGCGTCGGTGTGTACAAGTCCGCCTTTTTTTCAGGTTAATTTAATTCGTTTATTTATTTAGTGGGGAAAAACGAACAACGAGCGGCGAGATATCCGTTACAACTCCGCATTTTAAATTCTTATAATTTAAACCGACCGTGCTTCGGATTAGCTCGCTAAAGCGGTCTTATCCGAAATCCGGTTGTATTCCAGCTGATAATTTATGTAAGCTTGTGAAACCCTCCGTAGCTGGGCGAGCTCCCGGGCATACGCCCAGGACTATTTTCGCGAGGTAAATAATGAAGCATTCCTTACATAAACAAGTTGCGGGAGCGGAGCGAAACGAAACTCGCGGATTGCACTCTCTATTAGAATCATATTCTCGTAACGCACTTACGAGCCGTGATTCCGCGCTTACGTAACACGCGGTGCATCGTCAAAACAGCGGAACACTGTTGAGACGTGTTGCATTTGAAAATTGATTTTAACGATATTCCCAACGATACTTTCGATTAATGAAAGTGCCTTTCACCGCGAAATAGGAAACGGCCACTCGGCTGCATCATTTTAACGCAATATTTTAACAGACAGACAACACGCATTAACAACAACGAAGATAATAACGTAATGCTATTCTTTGATGTCCCGTAACAGATTATAAAATATAATGCTTCAAAGTTACACTGAGTGGAGTTTTTAGGGGGATTACGTTCCATTTTCATATTACCACGGACACGTAACAAAAGATTCGCGAATCCGTTCGGATTCACACGCTGAGAGCAAATTATACTGTAATTACAGTTACAGGTATAATCACGGAATTATATAATTCTCCGCGAGTACACACGTGTATTCCATTTAGCGAAATTCAACAAGAGTTTAGCGCACACCGAAGCATGCAGCGGCAGCGCGTGTGGCGTGCTGGCGTGAAAAAGATTGCGAAAAAAGAATCGTGTCTTAATCCTGCAATGATTTCACTTTTAAAGAAGCCATACATTTCGTAGGGAGAATCTGCGGACGACATTTATTACATTTGTAACGCTCTCCCGTGCATTTTTATTCGTAGCGCTCGTAGAGAGTTTCTTTCTTACATCAATTCTCCTTGCGGACTCGCCGACAGAAAGTAATGGCCGCAGCGATGAGAAAAGCAGTGTGCACGCGTGTGTCCGCGTATGTGGGTACAGGCAGAATTATTTTAAGGGAGAAACATTGCACGGTCCCCACTGGGCGGATGCTGCTGCCGGCTGGACCATAGCGGCAGAAGGTAGTCGAACTCTCGAATGCCGTGTCTTGCCCGACTCCGCTCACCGCTGGGAGATGTTTATGTCCATTTGAATTCCAATTAATGGCACGTCGAGGACACTTTGGAACGCGTGACATATCGCGGCGCATTGTTCCGCTGCCGGACGGAAATGGTGACCGGAGCCGGGCTGTTTAAAGGGCTCGTAGGATCGATTGCTCTGCCGTGGACCACCCTTCAAAATACAATCCCGCGGGAGGTTTTTCATTATTTCGTATTTCCACAAAGCCCCGCGGCTAAAAGAAGCGACGCCGGCTCGGTATTTTATAGGGGAGAGGGTGGATGTGAGAGAAGCTGTGCGCTTCTCTCCACTCTGTCTCTCTTCCGCCTATCCGCTCCGCTCCATGCGGTATCACAAACGTGATACGCCGATAGTCCTAATATATAATCTAATTTAAATATTAGTTTTTCTGAAAATTAAAAAAATTTGAAAAGAGCTTTACGCAGGATCGAGAAAGTGTGCTCCTAATATAAGATACCTCGAGAAATCGGTGTTAAAAGTGCAAAATACATCAGTATTGCAAGTAAAAAACTTTATTAGATATTTTTATAAAAATACTGCTGCCACAGCCTTCGCCAAATCTTCACGATTCCACTTTCCAGCGTATCCGGCGACGGAAGAACAAATTTTTCAAAACGCCTGACGTTTGCCGCGACAATCTGGCTGGATTCTTGAAACGCTCGGCGAATCGATACGGAAGTACTTTAAGATCGTGCTTTATTATGAGATACTTACAAATGTGGGAAGGACATGTGAAAAATCTAAAGCAATTTTGCATTCCTTCATCATCGGTAACAGAACATCTACCTTGAGGAATGACCAAGAGACTCGAATCTCATGTACATCAAAGTGCACGCAGTCTGAACAGTAATAATGACACTATATCGATCCAAACACATTGATCACAGACTGACATCTTCGTTGATTTTATTAAAAATCCGGCATCGATAAATCGTGGTACACGAATGTGTTAAAAGTTTGTATTTATTATTACAGCAAATACAATAATAATTTAAACACGTTACAGCTTTTGACCACATGGCGGCTTTTTTCTACTGAAACATTCACAAGTAGAAAAAGTCGCTCCAGTCAGACTCGCGCGACAGTCTTTATTTATTGATAGAGGAAAGTCCCCGATTATGAGATACCATATCGATTTTGCCGAATGTAAGGAAATCTATAGGCAGAATTTAAAAATGTAATACGTTCTCTTGAAGAGAATTTAATAAGCTTTAGGTTGGTCAAATGAAAAATCTAATTTAAATATTACTTTTTCTGAAAATTAAAAAAATTTGAAAAAAGAGCTTTACGCAGGATCGAGAAAGTGTGCCCCTAATATAAGATACCTCGAGAAATCGGTGTTAAAAGTGCAAAATACATCAGTATTGCAAGTAAAAAACTTTATTAGATAGTTTTATAAAAATACTGCTGCCACAGCCTTCGCCAAATCTTCACGATTCCACTGTCGACGCTTCCTCGTTTCTCTAACCTCCATAGTCGGATTCTATAAAAATTAAATACACAAAAATTCGTAATATAAATTCGTATTAACTTTTCTTTAACCTTAACGTAGTATTTTCTTTCTTTTTATTACACTACATAATCTTCATATTCGAGCAATAATTATCTCATATTAAGAGTACCCTGAATATCTCATTATACGAGCCACACGCTTAGCGGTTCCGCGATCATGAAATCTAACCTCTACAATTAAGCAATTCAACAAATCGCGTATTTTCCTGTTACTACGATTCTACTCTATCATTGCATACTGAATTTATTGCCAACCATTTCCTTATTATATAATAAACAAGGTTTAAAGACTTACCTCAAGTTCCTTTGACATGTTCACAATTTCACAAACTTTTTCTTGCAAAGGCTAAACGCAATAACGAACAATGAATTTTTCACTAAATACATTTTACACCAAGAGTAATAAGTTCATGGTGGAATTAACAGATGGTGCTCACTAGTTTAGCAGAAACTCCATTATCTCATATTAGGAGCATATCTCATAATAAGGGATTCTCCTCTACAATATCAATTCTGTTATTTTTTCAGAAACATGAAATAAGATTGCTTAAAATTGCAATTAATGATAAAAATAATTTCTGTCGCCCTTCGATACAAGCATCATTCGCAACGTTAGGCGAATCGGGAGTCCGGTACGTACGACGTCCAGCGGCGCCGCTGCTGAACGTGGATCATAAATGAAAGTCAGCTCTGAATTTTCACTCGCGGACAGAGCGGCCGGTGGGGAAAAAACACACCGGAAGTCGCAGATATTACGTACGTGTTCCGCTGGTCGTGAGTTTGTCCACGCCGAGGGAGAGCCGTGGAGAAAACGCGGAATTTTCGTTAGTCGGCATCCCGGTCACGTGCGCGGTGCAAATTGAAATTCTTGTTTCGCCCGCCGGCATTTATCATGACCGTTCTGCGGCTGATCATTGGATCTTATTTCGTTCCCCGTCCCCCCGGTTTATCGATCCGCTTTAGCGACACGCGGTTTTTATTGGTCGCACTCGCGCCGGCCGATATCATCGCCGAGCCGAAACGGATATCGAGATCCCGCTGAGCGACCGCCAATTATTCACCGGTGAAATTCTCTCTCTCTCTCTCACACGGTTGTTTCTTTTTTCACTTTATTTCGCTTTTATTCCGAGCGTGCGATTGAATGGTAAATAATGCGCGATGCGGCGCGTCTATGCGTCACGATAAACCATTACGAATGAACATCGATAGCGGGTCGCGGTCTTTCAGCGCAATTTATAACGCGACGCGCGGCATTATTTACGTACGATAACGATACGAGCCCGGCAAGCGAATCGCGGCCTGATTACCGTACCTTCTTCTCAAACATTTATATTACGTTTCTTCCGGCGGCAAACGTGATATGTCAGATATTTCTGCGCCAAGTACGGACCATACATCACGATATTACACATCATAATATTAGCTCGCATACCTTACGTATCGATTCGAAAAAAATACTTTAATTCACGGTGATGGCGCGGCCGCTGTCCGCGGTGCTGGACGGTACGGCGCGGCGCGGCGGCGAGCGTAATGCACGGAGCACGTAAAAAGAAACACGAACGAAGAGGGAAAATGGACGATTAGGACGTACGTATGTACGAGCGGCGCGAAATTAGAGGTACCGCGATAGCACTCTGAATTTTGCTATCTCCGGCTTTCGCGAAAGCTACCGCCGCGCCGCTCGGCGCCGCAGAATTCCGCGTCGAAATATCGCGTCGATATGAAATACAAAATGCTGACGAAATAACACGCGCACTCTTTCGCTTTCCCTCTCTTTCTGCCTGCCGGGTTGGCTAGGCATCGCTCTCGCCGGTATCTGCGGCAGCGATGTTCATCGAATAGCATATCGAGAAATTTGTAACACAATAAATACCTCCGAGATTGCATGTATATATTTTATATAATATGTACACCGGAACGCACCGTATGTTTCTCCCCTTTGTTCACTCAGCCATTCTCCCTTGCATCGTGAAAAAAAAAACCGTGATTCGCGAAAAGAGCTGTCGGCGAATTGTTCACAACGGTACCGCGCACAAAGGTACTAATGAGCGGTGCAGGTTGCGTTTACGTCGATCGTGAAATATACGTCGAAACTCCGCGACAGCCGATTCACGGCTGTACCGCGCTGTACGGAGCTGCATTTTCTGCATTTTCTGCTTCTGAAAAATAATACGTTCAAATCCCGCTCGCGCCAAGTGTCAGCAACGTTCTCCTCCCCCGTGCTTCGATGTTGCGAAAGAAAATTTATCAGACACGAAGTTTCTAATTCGCATTTACGCCGCGATCCCCGGCGTAATTCCCGTGCGTTCGGTGGAAAAACGTGAAACGATTGTTCCATCGTTCTAACGTTAGCATTAATTTTGCTAGGAAAACGTCTCTTTATCTGGCTCGAGCATTAATAATTTTGAATTACCGTTACCGATTTTGCGCCCAAAAATGCAGATGTCTCTGGCGCCCGGTCAAGTGATGCATAACGTCCGCCAGTTCATAAATTCCCGAATAATTCTATGACGTACAATTTATACAGGTCCCCAAGTCAAAGTCGGACGGCGCGAGGCCGAATTCAGCGTTGAGAAGTCACGCCGCTCCCTGACACGCGATTAATCCATCGAACGTAGCCCATTTGTATGCCCGAGCGAGAATGGGTTCGCCGCGAGAGAGAGAGAGAGAGCGCGAGTGATAAAAACGGGGCGGAATTACTCGCGCGGAATTCGCAGTATCTGCTTAATGGTTCCACGCAAAAGTGTGCTGCCACGCCGTTTTAATACGGCGGAATCCGCCCCGTCCCCTCGCGGCCGACCAAAGGGATCGGCGATCGTAAGTTCTCCGTTCCTGGCATTACTTTGAAAAATCGCGATCGCGCCGCTTCGTAGGTCGCATGACAGGCCTGACGGACGAATGAGCGTGTTTCCGAAGCGGGCAAGCAAGCGTGCACTATAAAACCCTGCGTAAAGTTGTCGGGTCGCGCTATTTGGCAGGAGAGCCTGAGATGAAATTTCATCGTGTATCGCGCGTGAGGGGATGAGGGCGAGGCCGGCAGAGAGTGGAGTGCTGCTGCCGGCCAGACGGCGATCGATCGTATCTCGCGGAGACGGAGAGAGTGGACGTAGGACGACGAGTAATACGGTTATTAAATTACCCGGGGGTCATTAACCCGAGTGTTGTAATCGTTTTGGATTGCGCGAGCGGAAAAAACCACCGCTCGATCGACGTCATCTGTATAATTGCTTAGTGTCATTTGTTACGGGCGTTGGACAGCACCCCTGAGCGACGTTACATTTGTCAAAATAATCTGCATTTCTTTTATAGCGTTAACATCGCTATAGTAATATCGCTATATAATACATATAATATCGCGCGCAGCGTCGCCGTTAATTAATATTGCCGCTGCTGCAGTCGCTGTCTTGTATTATTACTACTGGTATCGCGTTTCAAACATTCAAACAGTCGTCCTTACGATGTTGATTTAACGCTGCCGTAATCTTGATACACGATAGAGACAAACGCGTAATGCGTAACATGGGGATTAAAGTAATCCAGGGTCCGACCAACGGGGGCGAAAGCGTTGCCGCTAACATTGGCGCTAGAATATTACTCAGGTAAACTAATAAAAACGCGGGAATGTTAATGACTTTCATCAGCGGCGCCGAGAACGAGCCTCGCAAAACTTTTTAATGGCGCTTTAAAACGCGGCACGCGTGTTCCCGCCGTAATCCGCGTCCTACGGTGCCTCATGCGTGCGCGTAATGAAATGAGACGCGCATTGAAATACGTCGTCTCCGACGAACACGGGATCAGATACGTCGACGGCAAAGGATTATCTTAATGTCGTTCCTCGTCCTGTCCGCGATCCTCTCGCTCTCTCCCTCCGTCTGCCTTCCTCCATCGGTCCCTCCTAATTTTCCCCCTTGCAACTATTGGGTTGGCCAAAAAGTAATTGCGTTTTTTTAATATAAATAAAAGGCGGATTTTTCATGGGAAACAAAAACTTTATTAAACAATATATTGTCCATTTTGTTTGATTATCTTTTGCCATTTTTCAGGCAACTTCATGATTCCGCGCTCAAAAAAGTTCTTATCTTTTTCAGCAAAAAACAATTCCAACAACGATTTGATATCCTCATCAGCAGTAAAGGTTTTACCATTCAAGGCGTTTTGCAAAGAACGAAACGAATGGTAATCTGATGGTGCCAGGTCTGGCGAATATGGTGGATGTGGTAACATCATGGTAACACATCCCATCCAAGCTGCAACAATTTTTCACGAGTGACCAAACTTGTACGTGGTCTAGCGTTGTCATGGTGAAACACAACACCTTTGCGATTCACCAATTCTCGACGTTTCTGTTTGATGGCATCATTTAATTTATCCAGTTGACGACAGTATACGTCTGAATTAATGGTTTGATTCCTTGCAAGCAGCTCAAAATACACAATACCTTTAAAGTCCCACCAGACTGACAGCATAATCTTTCTTTGGTGAATATCTGCTTTTCAAGTGCTTTCAGCAGGTTCATCACGCTTGCTCCACCATCTTTTTCGTTTGACGTTGTTGTAGACGATCGATTTTTCGTCGCCTGTTATCATACGTTTAAAAAATGGGTCATTTTCCTCACGTTTCAAAAGAGAATCGCAGATGTCAATACGCTTAGTGAGATGAATTTCTTTGAGCTCATGTGCTACCCAAATATCGAGCTTACTAATGTATCCAAGTCGTTTTAAATGGTTTTCAATACTCGATTTCGATATGTTAAGATTCTCAGCAATCTCTCGTGTCGTTAAACGCCGATTGGAATCGATCAGTGCCTTTATTTTGTCATCATCAATTTCGATTGGCCTTCCTGAGCGTGGTGCATCTTTCACATTAAAATCTCCAGATCGAAATTTAGTAAACCAATTTTGACACTGCCGCAGTTTTAAGCATCTTCGCCATATACATCAGATAACTTTATGAGCTTGCACAGCGTTTTTCCCTTTTCGGAAGTAATAAAACAAAATATGAGGAAAATGTTCTTTTTGATTTTCCATTTTGAAATCGACGGCAAACAAACAATTGTTAACGAAATCGTGTACTTTCTTTTTGTAAAACAAGCTTGAACTGTGAGTTGTTAACCTACATAATGAATTTGCGGTTTAGAATGAAGTTAGTTACATTTCAAGACATGTATGTCCATCTATTGGAAAGAAACGCAATTACTTTTTGGCCAACCCAATATTTCCTCGCGCGGAATATTTTCCGGGAACTTTGATATTACTTGAGATGCTGGAGAGGTACGCCAGCGATTAACGGTACGATTTCTCCTATCGCGTATTATTATTTGCCAATTAATTTGCACTTCGCGTAGCGCGCGCCTGTAACACGAAACGGGCACTCGTGAAATTGCCATTCCCTTTTCTGGACTGTTTATTTCTGCATTGATCGCGGTCTTAAGTGTCTCGTGAATTTCTTTCGCTTTTCCTTTCGCTGCATACTGTGTCTCTCAGCCTCAACAAGCCCGGCGCTTTTCGGTCTTACGTTCTCCTGACAGACCATTACCTACGCCCGGCGGGACAACTAAAGCCGGAATCGATCTTCGCGTCGTCAGCAGTCGATCACGAAGGAAATCCAAGGCTCCGCAATTCGATGACACTTGGCGCCGATTGGTTCTTCGCGAGTCGTCGTGATTCCGGCCGAGAATGTCCCATCGAGTTGTCGTCGACGAGTAAATGACTCCGTCGTATTATTATATTATCGTCGATCGCGAACGTCGGCACGACGCGATCGCTCATCCGTCCCCCTTTTACTTTCTGCCGCGAAGATTGTCTCAAAGGGGCTCCACGTAAGGTAAATATAATTTTCCCCCGCGGAGAACCTCTATTTTTCCGCCCTTTTCTCCCGCGGCCGGCACTTAACGCGAGCGGAAGTCTTCCCTCCCCGCTGGCGGCCTCTCGGTTTTCCTCCGGCAAGGATGATTGCGATGAGCAGCCGGGCGGACAAAGTCGGAGACTCCGAGCGACTTAACATTGTTTTAACGTCGATACGATACGATACGATCCTGCGGAATCCGCTTACCGAGCCGTCCGAGCTGTAAACCGTATCAATTCAATTTCATGCGAACTCTTTCGAGAACTCGTTCGTTCGCCGGTGCTCCGCCGTTTATCTTGGCCATTGATGGTGGCTCCGAGGCGCCCTGATACTCCCGCGTTCCGTAATATAACGCAAACAGCGCGATTGCACCGCAATCGAGAAGTCGGAGAGAAAGATTACTGGTACACTTGAATCGCGATATGCTACTGTTATTCTTCATGACTGCCCGTTGTTAAATGTGCGCTTTCAGTGCTGGATTAAATTTGCCCGTGTAACGTTACACTTGGGAAAACATGTAACATGCATAATGTGTATACGAATATAATAAAAACAATTATAAATATTAAGACTGAATCTCGTAATACGAAGAAAATGGCATTGCTTGTACCAGTATTAAACAAATGTCGTTCGCGTTACGGTGAACGCAATCGAGGTGTACACTGAGAAAAAAATGTAATTGATCCAACGAAATGTCTTGTCACGGGGTGCCAACAAAATATTGGGTCATTAAGTATGAAACTTTACAAATGTAAAAGCGTCATCTTTAACATTTGTTATCACAAATTTGGCGCCAGACGTCAGTATCAGGTTAGGTTAGTGCGATAGATGTATGTTCGCTCTTCAAATGTCATAATTGTTTGTTCAAATATCTTCATTAGTTTTATTGGTGGATTCTTTTTTATAGAACTATGGAAAAGTCCAAAATTCGTGTGATTTATGAATATAAGTTCCGCCGTGGAACCACAGTGTCGGAGACAGCTCGTAATATCAACGCTGTATTTGGTAAAGGTTCAACTACTAAAGCAACGGTGGGCAATTGGTTCAAAAACTTCAGAGATGGAGATTTCAGCCTCGCTAATGAGCCACGTGGAAGACCAAAGACGAAGGTGGATAATGATCACTTGAGAGCCGTAGTAGAGTCCGATCCATCTCAAAGTACACGTGAATTGGCATCGATATTCAATGTTTCTATACCCACCATATTGTTCATTTAGCTGCAATCGGTAAGATAAAGAAGTTGGACAAATGGGTCCCGCACGAATTGACCGATGCGCAGCAGGCGCAACGTATAGAGGCTTCATTTTCTTTGCTTTCCCGTCACAAAAATGAATCTTTTTTTAATCGAATTGTGACCTGCGATGAAAAGTGGATACTCTACGACAATCGTAAACGCTCACATCAGTGGTTGAACGCTGATGAACCACCGAGACATCACGCGAAACCCAACATTACACAGAAGAAGCTTATGGTGACTGTTTGGTGGTCCAGGTCAGGTGTTATCTACTACAACTTTATGAAACCTGGTACATCGATAACGGCTGAAGTATATTGCAAGCAACTGGACGAAATAATGCAACAACTTGCTATTAAACAATCGAAATTGGTCAATCGGTCAATGCCAATCCTGTTGCATGATAATGCTCGACCGCACACTGCACGACTGACCGTGGCAAAGCTACAGGAGTTGGAATTGGAAACTCTCCGTCATCCACCATATTCACCAGATCTATCACCTACCGACTATCACTTCTTCCGGAATTTGGACAACTTGTTGGTGGGAAAATTGTTCAATTCTCAACAGGCAGTCGAAACAGCCTTCCGCGACTTCATCGATTCCCGTACTCCTGGCTTCTATAGTAGAGGCATAGACCAACTACCACTAAAATGGCAAAAGTGTGTAGATAACATGGGCGCATACTTCGATTGAAAATAAATCATGTCCATGTGCCAAAAAATGCAAAAGTTTATGTTCTATTTGTAAAGTTTCATACTTAATGACCCAATATATACTTATTTCAACAAGTTATATATTGAATCAAATATACAGGGTGACAATTATTGTTTAGACAAACAAAAAGTTTTATTTAAAGGGAACGATAAGAGATAGAAAGATACAACTTCTCAATTGTCTACTTGAAATAAAAGGCAATCAATTGATGAGGTTTTCGAAGTGACTGCCCTCGGAGGCGATGACATGACGAAGACGCATGATAAAGTTATCGATGACCTTCGGCAAAATATCACTATGGAGGCTATCAAAAGCGTTAACAATGGCTGTTTTGAGGTCATCAGTTGTTTTTGGGGCCTCGTAATAGACCTTATCTTTAACGTAGCCCCAAAGAAAAAAATCAAGCGGACTCAAGTCCGGGGAGTATGGAAGCCAGTGCATGCTGTCGTGATAGTGATTTGGGTAGCCTAAGGCTATAACATTTGTTTTGAATGTCGAAAAGAGCGTATCAAAAACAACCCGCGTTCTGTGAGGGGGTGCTCCATCCTGTTGAAACCAATAATCCCCAACCATACCTAATTCTTGAATCTTCGGGACACATTCCTCTTGAAGAAGAGCTTTGTATCGAGCTGTAGTCACAGTTCCTTCAATAAAAAATGGACCGAGAATCATTTGACCACACAAGGCAGCCCAAACTGTGACTTTTTGAGGGTGAAGAGATTTCGTTATTGAGAATTGTGGTTTCTCTGAGCCCCAAAAACGGTAATTCTGGCGATTGACATAGCCATCCAGCCAGAAATGGGCCTCGTCACTGAACCAAATAAAGTTGGGATCGATCTGGCCATTATCATATTGGTCAATGAATGTGTTGGCGAAGTCCAGTCTTTGAGTTATTGAAGCTTCGTTGAGGTGCTGCATTGCCTGGATTTTGTATGGAAACAAAGACAAGTCCTTTTTCATGATTTTTCTTGCAGTCTCTCTGCTCACTTCGAGCTGGCTGGCTAATTGACGGCAGGATGTTGATGGACTCTCGTCGATTATGGCTCGGGCTCTCTCGATAGTTTCTTCTTCCTTGCAGTAACTTTTGGCCCAACATTTCCCTTATAGGCATCAAGGACAGAACCAGTTTCTTCGAATTTGTGTATTAAATTGATGATTGTACTCCGAGATGGTTTTGGCCGGTTCTTGAATGCTGTGGACCACTTGCGGAGCAATTCTGTGATGTTTTCACCTACTTTATAATAAGTTTTCACGAGAAAAATGCGGTCTTCAATCGAATATTGCTGTTTGCACGCCATAGTGTAAATAAAGCCAAACTCTGTCTATTGTTTACCTTTTGTATGACTATCTCACTGGCAGACTAGCAGCGCCCCCACACAACTTCTGCTCGCGAAATTCAACTTTTTCTCTGCCTAAACAATACTTGTCACCCTGTATAATTGTTGGATTATAATTCTCATGTGTGTAATCCAAGAACTACATAATTGTTTCAATATATAACTTGTCGAAATAAGTATATACTTTGTTGGCACCCCGTGACAAGACATTTCGTTGGATCAATTACATTTTTTTCTCAGTGTAAAGACCGCAAAAATGCACGCGACAAATTATGGATCAATCGGATTCGTGATACGTATTAAAATTTCACACGGAACGGAGGGTTCTCCGATTTAACACTCGCGTGAAAGCCGCCACGTAGCGGCGCACGTCGTTCTTTGGTGTCGGGTCGTGTCCGCAGTTTCTCTTCTTATTAACACGTGAGCGCTTTGATTCAGATCTCCCTGAGCAGTCAGGTGGATCACGGTGTCCACGCTCGATCGATTTTAACGTCGTTTCGCCGAGGATCGCCGGTGCACCGATCGCACACCGGCGCCGACGTAAATCCGCGATGCTCGAAGGGACAGCGGGACCCTTTTTTAGTCGCGTTTCACGGCGCCGAGCCAAAGGGCCGTGAAGGGCCGGTCTCCTCCTTTTCCCTGGGGATCGTTTGATCTGCCACGGCGGATAATTCGCTCGCCGACGCGTTTCACGCGACGCTTTGTCGTCGCCGACGCCGCCGCATGAACGGCCTTTTTATGCTGTCGTCCTCGGCGTCGGTGTCGGGCGTCGGCGTCAACGCCGATTCAACGTTCCGCGGCGCGAAAACGGACGAGAAAACGCGGGAATACAAAGGACGGGATTCTCGAAAGCGCGCGAATGGCAGGCAGCGACGAAAAACGGGTGAATTTAACCCTATCGTGCGCGCGGGGCGCGGCGGGATTAAAACGACCCTGTGCCCCGCTGCCGCCTCTGTTGAATTAACCGGTCGAAATCGGTGCGTTGTCAGGATTTCCAGTTTTCAAAGTCACGTCGTCACTCGTTCCCGCTCGAGTTTTCAACTTTTCAATGCGCGACGAAATACGCTTCAGGTTCAGTTGAAAAAGGGTCCCACTTCACTAGTCCTTGCTAATTATATCTATTAAATTGCTAGCAAGATTAATAATCACTAAAATTCGGAATAAAACAAATAGCACGATGTCACGAAATACTGACCGTTAATTCATTAATTTATTATTACGCGCCTTTCGCAATTGCACAAAATGTAACGTGAAACATTTTACGTGCCATTAGCAAAGGATGAAGGAAGCGACATTCTGATACCGACTTCCACGATTCACGCTCGTCAGTCGGTCTCGCTGTCGCTGCAGCAACGCGGGATTTTATTGTCGAGGATTACGGAATCGTGTTCCGTGGGAGCTACGCTTCCGTGATAACGCGCGTTTGTGAAGCGCAACTCGGTGCGCTTCCGCCGGGCCAGCAAGAAACGTAAGTTCGTCCGGCGTATCCGGTCGCCTTGTTAAGCCACTTCGCCAGCACGATGCAGTTACGTCGTTCTCGCCGCCCGCGAAACCGTACCTACGTACCGTGTAAGCTTGCAGGACACATTCGGCGATAATGAAGAGCGATCGCGGCGATATATCAACCGCGATTACGGTCTTATATCCGCCGCGCGAGAACAGATGAGACAAGGTGATCCACTTATCTCGCGAGTAGGCGCGAGCGTGAGTGAAATCGCACGTTACGTTCTCCCTCGACGTCAAATTCCTCTCGGTCCAATTACATCTCTTGAATTATTATTACTCGTTTAAAGAACTTTGCAGCTACCGCGCGTCGCTTAGCAAAAATGTTTTTTCTCTTTTCTAATAACAGATTTTAACGACAAATGAATCTCTGGTCTCCCCGAGGCGGAGTATAGTTTTAAACGCAGTCAACGTAACGTGACACAAGAGTATTTTTGCAACACGCGTCTACTAAAAACAATATCGATTGCGGTCGTCGCGGTTTTTATGAATAATGTTGCGCATTCTAGAAATGGCGCAGTTGCATGTATTATAATTTAATTGCAATGTAATATCGGTGTTATTCAAGTCAAGAAACCGGATCAATCGCCTTAAGCTGCGCCGCAAAAACCATTCACGCAGAATGTTCATTCCGAAGATTATTGCGTACCATTCTAGGAATGCTTTTATTAATTATTGATTGATGCGTTACTTCGTTTTTGCATTACGCGAGAATCCGTTATATTAACGATCCGCACATCGGGTCGCCGAAGAATATCCGATCGTAAATAGTGAAATGTGCATGCGAGACAAAAAGCGCTCGATCGTTATGCTTCATTTAACAGTCGTTTTATGCAACGGAGCACGTAAAGACATACCGATCCGGCGAGGAAATTTACAATAATGCGTCGCGATCGGTCATTTTTATCGCTCGCGGCTAGACTGGCGGCGGGGCGGGCGCGCGGCGTCGCAACTAGATTTCCGCATTTTACGCGAAGGCAGCCTCGTCGCCTAATTAATTTTTTATGTCGCGTGTATTGTGAAATTATTATAATCCTTCCGGGAATACCGCGATGCATTAATCGAACGTCACGTCGCGTAATCATACGTAATTTATGCGGGGATTAATAATGAAGGATTTTAATAAAACAAGAATTTTAAATCGACTTTGAACACAGTGCAATATTACAGGGAGATATTAATATCGTGCAACGTCACGCTGGAAAATATTTTTACGCGGTACACAGCGCACGCGGGAATAGCCTTTTCATAAACGCGCTTATGCACACAAGCTCGTCGTGCGCGCCTGTGCGGCGTGCAATTTAATAACAATATGCCCCTGAAAAAGTATGTAATTTGTTCCAGCCTCGCGAAGCGCGAAAGTACCATTAGAAATAAAACGGTGAAAAAAGAAAGATTTACATTTGCCACATGTCGAAGCACGTGGTGTGTGTTCACCCTATTAGAGAACATCCCTCCGTCCCCTGCCATGCCCTTTCTCGATGTTCAGCGCGCTTTATTCCAAGCGTGAGCTTCTCTGGCGTGCGCTCGGAGCGATAATACTCGCGCGGTCGCAACAAAAGTCTCGCGTATTAAACCCGTGGATCTCATTTGCGATCGCGCGAGATGGAAAGTAATTTCGCTTAAGCGCGACGGGAAAACGAGTGCACGTGTTCGCGCATTTCTGTTTAATTGGTCCATCGTTCGCGGGATCGTCGTCGCTCGCGGGATCCCAGGAGCGATTCCTCCGCTTGCCAGGACCGACCGGAGCGAAATAACGCGGCTGCTAGACTCGGTGCACTCGGTATTTCGACAACCGCGCGGCATTATCGATTGCCGAAGCGATCGCCGCGCGCGACGGCCAAAGCGCTCGCCATTACCGGGATTGCGGGGCGTCGCATTAGGTAAGATCCCGGGCCTGTACACATTCTCATTCGGATAATGCACCGCTAAGTGGATGCCCCGTGTACGTGCGCGTGTGCGCGGGCGAATGTGTACGTGCCGCGCGTGTACGCCTGTGTGCGTTGCGACTCGTGGCCTATCAATCTTGATCTCGGCTTGCACCGAGGGGTCCCGAGCGCGGGATGCACACTATCGAGGGATAGGGGTGTCTATCCCTCTATCTCTCTCTCTCCTTCTCTCTGGGTGTCCGGGGTGTGCGCACCCGTACCCGCGGGATCCGTGTGCCGCTAATGCACATGCTTGAATTGCACGCACATACACAGCCGGCCGGGACGACGGGTACGTGTGCATATATATCAGCGGATACGTACATACAGTGGGGCGCAACGGGGTCAAGTCATACTGATAGCTCATAAGACCAGGTATTCGGAATGTATGGGGTCAATGGATACACTTGCACCTACCAGTCTCGCCCCGATCCCGTGGCGCTCGGTCTTATCGTGCTCATTACAATTGCGCACTAACGCGTGCTGGCAGTCCCGCTCGTACGCGAAGCCAGGAGCGCTAAGTCAGATTTTAGCATCTTCTCCCGCCCCTCTCTCTCTCTCTTTCTCACTCCTTTTCTCTCGTTTCATCTTTTGACTTATCAAATACATTTGCGAGGTGGATATTAGCTACATGTTTTATATTAGTCACAAGATTTCAGTACTAGTTACAGCTACAGGACAGCTTCAACCCTGTCTGCCGTGTCTACTTGTCAGCGGTAACGCTTCCGTATTCGAGCGTCGAGCGATTCGACGCCTCGACGTTGCGAAGACAGAATCAAGATTGATGGTACCGATGGTATTTTTACTGCTCGTTGCATAGAGATCGAATAATCATTCTTGTCCGAGGTATCGGACCAGTCATCACGCTCGCAGGAGCGCGCTTACGAGCGTACGCGCGCGCCGAGAACACACGAGCTCAGACCAATATATCACGCGAGGGGTTATTGACGGATAAACGGTTATATGCGCGCGTAGACAAATGCATTTCCACACAACCGTAAATACACGCGTTGCGAGCGGTACACATGTACGAAACGTTCCGTTCCGAGGGGAGAGCCGTCAACGGGAGGCGTATGCGAGGCATGCCGTCTGACGTACACGTCCTGCCAGTGTTCCGCGGTGGACCAGAGCCATCATCGGTGTGGCCAGGATCACGAGCCATCAGTTGGGATCGCTGCGGGGGGTTTACGAGACGACGGGATGGCCCGGCGTTTTGGAGAACGTTGCGTTTTTTATCGGGCGCGGATTACGAGTGGATTTTTCTACGAGCGAATAAATTGGCCGGGAAATTCGCGAGCAGCCATATCATCGTTAGGACGGTCCCGCAATCTCTCTCATCTTCTACATGAATAAAAAATACTCCATTTATCCGAGGATCTTATGAAGGATCTTTAAATAAGAGGGAAAGAGAGAGAGAGAAAGGGAGCATACATACACGCAGTTTATACGATATTTGCGATGATATTTTTTGATGCTGCAGTCATAATATTTGTATAAAACGAGCGCATTTTAAAGCTCGGAGTTGCGCAACCGCTCGCTCGTTTAATCGAGTACATTGCACGAACTCGACTGCCTCGCATCAGTATTTAAGCGAGCGCGTATAAAAATACATTTAAAAAAAATTGCGAGTTTCACGTGAAATTCCGTGGTTACGTTGAATAATGACATTATACGTTATATCCCGATTCGAGTGCGTTTATTAGCGCAAATGTCAAGATAACAGTCGGTAACGCTCCACGGAATTGCAGTGTTTACCAGTATTAGATTACGGGGGAGGATCAACGGGAGAGGGGGACTGGCGAATTCACGTTGCAAATGTGTTTTTAATGAGAACTTAACTTGTCCGATCGAACGTACGAATCTCGTCGTACGCGATATCGCTACTAAACGATTCTCTTTGCCGAGTTTGAGCTTTACGATCAAACAAGTCCGATGGTTCCCCGCCGCCGCCGCGTCGTTTCTCCCCAGCTCGAAATGGCGATTTAACGCCACGGTCGATGCTGCGACTTCGCTGCCAATGTTAAGAGAATATTACGCGCTCGTAAAACAACTATGCAGGATGCACGAACAAGGACTGCGGGATATAGAATGGCGATAAGGAGAGAAGCTTCGATTAAAATTCGAGCACGTTGTAAATATGCAACAATAATCGCGTCAGTCGGAAATGCTCGTGATTGCTAAATATTGCGCTGTCCATATTTCGGATTTTTTTTCGCAGCAAAGACTGGAAAAAATAATTTAATTACAAGCGACCCGGCAACGGAACGTATGAACCATCAGATTCGCAGAAACAAAAACGCAGAGCTTTTATTATTTCGCATAGTGATTTAATTACGGGAACGGCTAACTCATTGCCGCGATCTACACAGATCTGTACTACTACAATGCTTACGCGTTGAAATCAGTGAAGCAGTAATGTGTAAGAGTTATGTAATCCACGCAATACACAGATAAAAATCCTCAACGAAGCCTTCGAAATTTTATTGTCTACACTTTCACTTAAGCTACTTTATTATCTCTAAAAGTTGTACCTTAAAAAATAAAGTAATATGCTACTTTATTTTAACGTAACATATATATATGTACAAATGAGTATATGCATTATAAGAATATACAATAATACACATCTTGAGTAAAATTACGTTGTAAACACGTATACATAGATGCAACGATCTTTGGGTCTCGCCTATGGTTATTCTCTGCTTTATGCGAGCATCGAGACACTTCACTTCTTATCCCGCAAGTCCATCTGTATCTCCTCCAATGATTTGCCTTCGGTCTCGGGCACATACAGATAAATTAACACCCACACGAGAAACGTTATCGTAGTGAACGTCCATAATGGTGCAAACGTACCGTAGAGCTCTTGCGTGACCTACAATCATCAGAAAAAAATGATTCTATCGCTACATCATTTTATATCACATGGCGTTCAGTCTTCGATGAAAGGGAATCCGAATCTTCCCGAAATTACGTTACGTTACACTCCGAACGCGGCGCTTGCGATGAAGAAGAGTCATAAATGGCCAGTCGTCAAACTTGTATCATAAATACGATCCTGATTGGCGCCGGTCTCTTTTAAATATTTCAATATTAAACAGCCATCGAGGTATTAGTTGCCTGTTAAAGTCGTTATCGTGCCATCTGCATATTCGCATAATATACATCCTAATACCGCGGCAGGTTCTAACTCCGTTAAGGAAAATTCTTTTTCGGCCGTCCGAGCTATTAACCGGGCGTTATATCATGCCGTGCCGTATAAAGCTATTACGAAGTAAAGAATCCATTTTGCCTAAACCTCTTAACCGATCGTTGCCGCCGATAACCCGCTTACCAGCCGCTCTCCCTCTCTCTCTCTCTCTCTCTCATCAGCGAAAACAAAATCGATCCTTACGCGGACGTCAACGTACCTGATAGAATTTCACAACGGCGGTGGTGCTCACGGCATAGTAAAGCGCATTCAGCACCGCGGCGGGCACCTTCACCTCCACCCCGAAGATCTCGCCGATGTACGCGAGCGGGATCGGATTCAGGCCGAAGCCGAAACCGAGCACGTAGATCACCACGAAGACCGTGGGCACCCACTTGAACCCTGACACGTCGTATCCGGCCGCCTGCAGCTGGAAGAAGATGGCAATCGTCGCCAACGACAGCACGCAGACTGGCGCGGCAATCAGCAACAGCAACCTCTTGCCAGTCGCGCGTACTACTGACACGCAGGCACTACCTGCAAAGACGATCGCCAACCCTGTCAGGATGATGCTGGCGTTGGTCGAGATCTCGAAGCCGGCCTCGTTGTAGATGTATGATTGATACGCGAGTATCGGCGCCGCGCCCGTCAACGTCAGTCCGCTCAGCAGGATCAAAGCGATCCGGAAGGCTCTTCGGTTCTGCGTCTTGCTGACGATCTCTCGCATCATCTCCCGGTTGGACAACCGGCCGCGCTTCTCCTCGGTCTCCACGATTCGTCTGACCTCCTCGAGTTCCTCGTCCACGTTGTCTTTGGCCAGAGTCCACTGCAGAGTCCGCTCCGCGGGCCCGAGTTTATTCTTCCGCGTGAGGAATACCGAACTCTCCGGCAGCCACATGAAGGTAACCAGAAACAGCACCGGCGCGCACACGCTCACCATCGCCATGGCGAACCGGCTGATCCACAGGCCGATCGCGTAGATCAGCAGCATCCCGATGTTGATCAGGACGGCCGTTAAAGTACCTGAAGGCCTCGCCTTATTTAGTGCACCCTCCTCTCTCGGGATAGCGGTTATCCCGTGAATAACGTCATCCAAGTGCGGTGCGAGGACGATTGCGAGATGCCGCATTCGTCATGACCATTCACGGAGCGTGATTGCCCGTGATTGTGGTCGCGTAATTATAAATGTGGAATAATGACAGCCACAGTTTGTTTTTTTTTCAAGAAAAACGTAAACTAGAAACGCACTGTCGACGATTATCCAACACAAAGAAAGCGAACAGGTCTGAATGAGAGATGCACAATGGGAACATGTACAATACAACAAAGTCTAGAATAAAATTCGATAATAAATTCTGTCAATAATAAATTCTAATGGAACGTACGACAAATACGTCAATATATATATAGAGGAGAATCCCCTATTATGAGATATGCTCCTAATATGTGATAATGGGGTTTTTGCTACACTAGTGAGCACCATCTGTTAGTTCCACCATGAACTTATTACTCTTGGTGTAAAATGTATTTAGTGAAAAATTCATTGTTCGTTATTGCGTTTAGCCTTTGCAAGAAAAGGTTTGTGAAATTGTGAACATGTCAAAGGAACTTGAGGTAAGTCTTTAAACCTTGTTTATTATATAATAAGGAAAGGTTGGCAATAAATTCAGTATGCAATGATAGAGTAGAATCGTAGTAACAGGAAAATACGCGATTTGTTGAATTGCTTAATTGTAGAGGATAGATTTCATGATCGCGGAACCGCTAGGCGCGTGGCTCGTATAATGAGATATTCAGGGTACTCTTAATATGAGATAATTATTGCTCGAATATGAAGATTATGTAGTGTAATAAAAAGAAAGAAAATACTACTTACGGTTAAAGAAAAGTTAATACGAATTTATATTACGAAGTTTTGTGTATTTAATTTTTATAGAATCTGACTATGGAGGTTAGAGAAACGAGGAAGCGTCGACAGTGGAATCGTGAAGATTTGGCGAAGGCTGTGGCAGCAGTATTTTTATAAAACTATCTAATAAAGTTTTTTACTTGCAATACTGATGTATTTTGCACTTTTAACACCGATTTCTCGAGGTATCTTATATTAGGGGCACACTTTCTCGATCCTGCGTAAAGCTCTTTTCAAATTTTTTTACTTTTCAGAAAAAATAATATTTAAATTAGATTTTTCATTTTACCAACCTAAAGCTTATTAAATTCTCTTCAAGATAACGTATTACATTTTTAAATTCTGCCTATAGATTTCCTTACATTCGGCAAAATCGATATGGTATCTCATAATCGGGGACTTTCCTCTATGTATATATAAAAATCGAGTCAGGCACTGCAAATCGATAACGTTACTCGTCATCGTCGTACCTAAAGGGCCCCTGGTCCGCTTGCTGCTGATCTCGCCGAGGTACATGGGCATCACGGCGTACGTTATGCCGCAGCCTATGCCCGCGAGTATCCGGCCGACGTAAATGAACGACACCGACGTGGACACCCCGATGATGATCCAGGAGACGATCTTCGGTATCGTGGTAATCAACAGGGTTCCCTTACGTCCGATGCTGTCCATCAAAGCGAAGGGCACCAGCGAGCCCATGCCGACCCCCACGTACATGAGATTCACGATCCAGGCGATCTCGTTGCTGGTCACATTGAGGGGATCCTCGCCGTTGAATTTCGGTATGGTCGGTGTGCTCCATCCCTCGTGGAGGCCGCAATCGATGATCAAGATGCTGCCTGGGGAGCGATCGCACGGTCAGATTTTCCCGTGGCCGCTTTCCACGGGCTTGGATATTTCCAGATCAAAGTGAATCTCGTCCGGATACTTACACACGAACCCAATCAGCGTCTGTCGCAATATGCTGCGGTCCATTGCGTCCGGTTCCGATAATGCTCTTCTTTGTGTCACGTTAATTATCGCTTTAATCGGACACCGCTCGTTGTCTCACGGATGTTACGGAGGTGCTAAACGGAGCGCAAAATAGTCGCCGCTACGACAACGGCGCGTGCACGAAGAATACACGAAGATTCGATCGCGATCGAATGATATCTCATGTTTGCAGCTTGCCGCTTTTTCTTGCGCGCGTCCGTTCAATACACTTTCAGCCGTTGATCACAAGTGTACGCAAAACCTAAATAGACATTATCGTAGCATACGTCAAGCACTGAGGTGACGCAGACTTAATGACTCTGCTCGAAAAAATTACTACTTAGAACAAGGTTATCAGCAAAATGCAAACGAACGAAGCTTGCTTCGTCCGACTTGCACTTTGGCTTGAGCGCGTATATTTCGGGTTTGAGCTTGAACGTTTACAAGAGTCTTGCAGTTCGAACCTGAGGATGCTCGCGGGAGCGCAAGGTTTCATCTTCGCTAATTATCGCGATGGCAGCTGCGTCTGTGGCTGGTCCTTCTAATCTGACAACATTTGGCCGATCTCCGGGCCAAACGGAGATAACGGAGATAAAGCCAACAAGGGTACTAACTAGATTCCGCGCCACATATCTCCCGGCTGAGGGTGTGATACGGTCACACGTGTAAACGGCTCTACGTCTGCACGCATGACCGCCGCCCACCGCCGCGGTCGGAGAGCACTTGCTCTTGCTTTGTGGCACGCGATGCGATGCCTCCCAAAGCGACAGTTTATGGCTGGCCATACAATGCACCGGCTATTAAGAGACGACGACCGAACTCGGCGCTCCTTAACGTGAATTTATCGCCGTGAAATTCATACACTTTGACGACTCCTCGCACGAAACTCGCCGGACGCCCGCGGATACGTCAATGAATAATTGGCTTGAAGGCCCTCATCGAATGACTCCTTTGTGAAATGGACCTCTCAATTTTTCGTCGAGCACTTGCACTTACTTTTCGCTCGCTCAAAGAGCGTAAACGCGCACCCTCAGAAAGGATTTCTGATAACAAGACGAAAAATATTCTTGACTAATTTAATCGTATTACAAGTATAAAAAATATGAAAATAAAACAATTTTTTATTTAAATCAGTAATTTCTATTCTTCTCTCTCGAATTAAATAACATTGTCTTACTGTCTTGAGACAAGAGTAACATTTATCCTTATATATTCTTGTATGTAGAATAATTTGATATTAGCGCCACTTTATAGTAGGCTTTGTCGATGTCGACGTGTCATTTTCTCACAGTCGCTCGTCGACTCGGCGCCGTCCTTTATTCGGATAAAACGGCCAATATTTCTGTGTTGCAATCGAAAATCGGGAAAGTGTTTCTGTTATTTACAATGAATAAGTGCAATGTAAGTAAGTATATACAATATACTTACTTGAGAAATAAGATTCGAGATAAGACATTTCCATATCTTTTGCACTTATTCATTGTAAATAACAGAAACACTTTCCCGATTTTCGATTGCAACACATAAATATTGGCCGTTTTGTGCAGATTCTACAAATTCTCTTAGAAGAATAGAATAAGATGTCTTTTAGATCCCACAATATTGTGAAATCAAGAATATTTTGAACTTGCTAGAAATTTGTATCTAAATCCTTCTGAGAAAATGAATGAGATAGCGCCAAGATTATTTGAATCTAGATTTTCGAATTTTCTATTCAAGATTAAAATATGCTTCTTTTCAATAATAAATAAGATTGTCGCTATAGCGATCTTATTTTATGATAGATTAAAGAGTAATAGCATTAAGTCCAGAAATCTTTTCTGTGGGTGCGCGATTCAGAAAGTATAGAGGCAATTTTTGTTAGTTTAGATTGCGAGGGCAAGCGCGATGTTAACGACGCGCAATCGAAGCAAAATTGCAACTGCTTGTGCCAGCGCACAAATAGCCGGACCATTACACCTCACGTTCGCCTTATTTAAATTGCTCCGGTTTAATTGCCGTAATTTACTTAACGCATTTACGTCCGCGCAGTTATACTCGTTACGAATTTCCAAAGATTGAAAAAGAACTCGATTGAGTGAGTCAGACTGGAGGAAAAATATTTATTTAATTTTATTAGCATTTATCAGTGAGGTATTTTTATGTTGTCGAAGAAGACTTAGCGAACACGCGTGTCGTCAGTCAGACGGAGTGATGTCACAGCGACAAACTTTAACTAATTGTTTCCGACAGCGGCAGATGTAATCCCTGCGCACTTAAAGTCGAGGTGCGATTACAACGCCGCCGGTTACAGCGATTAAAGTCGCTCTCGTGGGATTTTCAAACACCGCGTTCCGCAAAATAACACTTTTCGTTCCCTCGTGGCGATTAGAGAAAAAAAATCGCCGACGATTGCGACTCCGTGAGCGCGCGATTAAGTTGCGCAGTACGTGGCGGTCGCCACGTGATGGCAAACAGCAATTACGAAAATTTATTGCCTTAATAATGCACGGATCGTATAACCGCCGGGATTACGTATAATGTTGAATTTTTTCCAACTCGGTCTTTTTCTCGCTCCTGTCGACGGCGCGTTTGGCCGCGCGCGATCCGGTTTGGTGCGGGCAGAGCTACTTCGCGTTAGCATAGAAAAGAGAAAGGATTTGCTTAGTGGGACTGCATTTCTGGCTGGAACGAGCCGAGGAATGTTTAACTTAACTTATCGACCAGTGCTGCCTACAATCGCCGTCTGGTCCGGGTCTGATCTTTTTTTTTCTTTTCAGTTCGCTTAGCTTGTGTAGAATTCTTGGAACCGACCAAACTCTCGAAACCAGTTAACGTTCCTCTCTGACTTGGTCAAACAGGTTGCCGAAACGACCGAAACACGCCAAGTCGTTGCAACGGTGGCTTATACCGAAATGTTTCCGCCGTTCCAACCGCTCGCCGTCGATGCGCAAGGGAGAAGAAGCCCACGGTTATTACCCCAAGGTCGTCACGTCCGGAAGTGCGCGATATTTCATCTTAACTGCCCGGCCGATGAGCGTTAATCGCAATGTGTCAGATCGATCACAGAATCGATTACGTCATTGCTGGTGACGTACGATCGTTTTCACCGGCATTGTCGCGCTTTGTTGGAACTTCGATGCAATGCTTGACACATCTGTAAGATCTGGAAAGATAGTCGAGACTGATAGGTCGTATAGAGGATCAGAATGAAAACAAGTTGATCACAACAGTAGGAGTATTGGCCGTACAGCCTAAGACCTAGCCGTGTGAACCAGGGATCCCGGAGAGTTCGAGTTCAAATCTAAGGCAGTCTCCTAGTTATTTTTCGCCTCTTACAATTCAGAAGTGGGATCAAATCCGCTACCCCTCGAAGGCAGTTGAGATTCATCCGCTACCCCTCGGAGAGGAGGGAGTTGAGAAGCAGCTGGCCGGTAGTGAAGCCTGAACATGGAGGTCGGGACGGACTCAGAGGAGTGAACCAACATGGAGATTGGGAAGGACTTAGAGGAGTGAACCAACATGGAGATTGGGAAGGACTCAAAGGAGTGAACCAACATGGAGGTTGGGAGGGACTCAGAAGAGTGAACCAAAAATGGAGGTTGGGAGGGACTCAAGTGGAGTGAACCGACGATTTGGAGACATTCGGGGACGAATGTAATGTCAGGCTGGCCGAGCTGTAAGATCTGGAAAGATAGTCGAGACTGATAGGTCGTATAGAGGATCAGAATGAAAACAAGTTGATCACAACAGTAGGAGTATTGGCCGTACAGCCTAAGACCTAGCCGTGTGAACCAGGGATCCCGGAGAGTTCGAGTTCAAATCTAAGGCAGTCTCCTAGTTATTTTTCGCCTCTTACAATTCAGAAGTGGGATCAAATCCGCTACCCCTCGAAGACAGTTGAGATTCATCCGCTACCCCTCGGAGAGGAGGGAGTTGAGAAGCAGCTGGCCGGTAGTGAAGCCTGAACATGGAGGTCGGGACGGACTCAGAGGAGTGAACCAACATGGAGATTGGGAAGGACTTAGAGGAGTGAACCAACATGGAGATTGGGAAGGACTCAAAGGAGTGAACCAACATGGAGGTTGGGAGGGACTCAGAAGAGTGAACCAAAAATGGAGGTTGGGAGGGACTCAAGTGGAGTGAACCGACGATTTGGAGACATTCGGGGACGAATGTAATGTCAGGCTGGCCGAGCTGTAAGATCTGAAAAGATAGTCGAGACTGACAGGTCGTATAGTGGATCAGAATGAAAACAAGTTGATCACAACAGTAGGAGTATTGGCCGTACAGCCTAAGACCTAGGCGTGTGAACCAGGGATCCCGGAGAGTTCGAGTTCAAATCTAAGGCAGTCTCCTAGTTATTTTTCGCCTCTTACAATTCAGAAGTGGGATCAAATCCGCTACCCCTCGAAGACAGTTAAGATTCATCCGCTACCCCTCGGAGAGGAGGGAGTTGAGAAGCAGCTGGCCGGTAGTGAAGCCTGAACATGGAGGTCGCGACGGACTCAGAGGAGTGAACCAACATGGAGATTGGGAAGGACTCAGAGGAGTGAACCAACATGGAGATTGGGAAGGACTCAGAGGAGTGAACCAACATGGAGGTTGGGAGGGACTCAGAAGAGTGAACCAAAAATGGATGTTGGGAGGGACTCAGAAGAGTGAACCAAAAATGGAGGTTGGGAGGGACTCAAGTGGAGTGAACCGACGATTTGGAGACATTCGGGGACGAATGTAATGTCAGGCTGGCCGAGCTGTAAGATCTGAAAAGATAGTCGAGACTGACAGGTCGTATAGAGGATCAGAATGAAAACAAGTTGGTCACAACAGTAGGAGTATTGGCCGTACAGCCTAAGACCTAGGCGTGTGAACCAGGGATCTCGGAGAGTTCGAGTTCAAATCTAAGGCAGTCTCCTAGTTATTTTTCGCCTCTTACACATCAATGAGAAAGATCATTTTTCCCGTTGGTCGTAAAATACCTCGGATTGGCCGAGATTAATCTCTGATTACTTTATCGAACAACGATAACGTGTTTGAGGCATTATTTGAGTTTCAATGCCTCTGCCAGTTTCGAAGATTTGTAAATATTATCGTGTAAGATGCCAGAGGAAGATTTAAGGAAGACGAGCAGTTACAGTGAAATGAAATTTCACTTTTCGAGAGAGAAATTGCTGAAAGTGATATCTTTCTTGTCGTCGAATTAGAAAAGTGTTACGTTTCGATTGAATGATCTCGTAGCTTTGCGATACAATTTCCTCGAAAATCTCATTTTCGAGAATCAGAAATTGATGAAACATTAATTATACATTAACAACGCTCTTCGCATTATTTATTTCCTGCAATCCGAGTATACTAACCAACACTACGTTGAAAATTAAGCACTGCTTAATCGCGATGTTTCATTGCTTGCGCACATAATAAACCACTTTGCGCGTACGCGTTATAGCTATTCGCCAGCGTGCAACTCGAACGAGCAACGACCCGATTAATTGACAGTTACATAAGAGTCATTATACGTGTACGCATGTTTTAACGTAATCGCATATAGTTACACCTGATTCACCAGTGTCATCCTATTATCGCACGAGGATTTAATTCACCTTCATCAGCGGGCTATTACCTAATCATGGAAGCTGACTATATACAATTACTCAATCGTGTTACTGGATGATGACAGACACTTGACGATACGATCGCAGTTCTTCGTCAAAGTCAAAGTAAAAGAATTAATTGCAACGAAAGACACGGAATTAGCATTATCTGATATTTATTTCCGCGTCTGAATCTCTAACGCAAATTCTCTCTTGAGCTAATCCGATTCTCCAATGCAGATTGACTTAAACCCGATTGTCTGGTCGGTACTTATGATAATCTAGTCCGATGGCCAGATTCGGATTAGCGCACGTATGCACCGCGCATATACGCGTATTGGTAATGCGTGTATCGCCAAATCCCTGCATTATCTCTCCAAGAGATTCGCGGATTGAAACAGGCTTTTATGTCGAATCAATTTAGTTTTTTTTTTTTTTTTTTCAAAATGGAACCGTCACTCTTGCCGGTTCTATTTACATCTAACCGGATTAACGACGTCGCTTATCACGTACTTCGCAGGAAATTTTACAATCGCGTCGCCCGGCGAATTCCGTCCCGCGCGACGGCAGCAACTTGTCAGACTTAGCGGCTCTAAATCGGCTCGGAGAAACGTGCGCGAGCGCGACGTGCAGTGAAAGTGGAATACTCTCGCGGAAATATAATATAATTGTATCGAGTATTTGGTTCACCTTGGTAAAGCACCTGTCACAACCACGGGAGTCGAGAACAAGACGGCGGGATCTCGGCACGCGTCGGCGACAACGACGCCGTTGTCATTCTGAAAGACGCCGGAAAGGAAACTGAGCCCGACTCTGACACGCCGGCACGTCACTGTGATTTTAATCGAATCCCCTCCCGAGCCGGTCGAGAAGCGACAAACACGTGGCTCGCGGACCGTGCTAATTACTTTCCCGCGCTATTTCTCGCGTGCACGCTCTCGCGCGCGAGCGGGACAAGCGAGAGAGCGCGCGAGGGAACGAGCGCACGAGTGCGGGGATTTTTTCCGTATAATTATATTTATTCTATTCTGTTCCCCCGCGGCGATTACCCCGCCTTTTTAACGCCATGAGCGCGGAACGGTGGTATACGTGTCATGTGTCGCGCTTTGGAAATTGCTCTATTCGACGCGGTTCCCAATTTTTTTCACCACTTCTGCAGGCGGACGCGAGGGTGTGGGGGGTGTCGGATGACAGGAACACCCGGGAAAACTAATACGCCCGCTATTAATTCGCTGTTATTGACCGTGCTGGATTTAACTTTTGCATGAACGCAGTAGCTACAAGCTCGCGCGACCAAACGTTCTCGATTCCGCGCGTATCAAACTCGCTCGCTCGCTAATTGAAAGCGAAAACGTCATGAACGTGCATACGGCGCCTTGCATCTATGCATCATGTTTATTTAATATCTCACCTGAGCGAGTAACGAAAGGGGAATGCAAATTGCATATTTTCATTCCGGTCGTTGCGTTGTTACACGCCATCCCGATGATTTCTGCTATTACGCGTCAAACAGATCGTGAGAAGGACAGGTATTACGCGAACGGAATTACAAAATTACTTCAAGACGGCAGAAAACCTCGTTTACGTTGCTCCCCGGCCTCAGGAGGTAAAAACGCGGACCTTGTTCGAGAAAAAGTTATCCGCGTATCCTTGGACAATTCCATGACAGCCTGTCGCAGAGATAACGCTTTGCATTTTGACATGGCTAACATTGAGATGCCAATTGTTCTTAATATACAGGGTGTCCCGGGTTTTAACCGACAAACTGCGGGAGCATATTCTACTAGTGGAAATAAGAAAAAAATTCTTATATCGAGTTTGCTTAGAAATGCTTTATTACAAAGTTATAAACCAATATTGAAAAGAAATATGAGATAAGTAACAACGGAACATAGTGTAGAATTTGGAAGGTCGAAGATGTTTATGTTACGTGTATTCACATGTATTCATGTTCACTATGTTGAAACGATTCAGTATGATTGTTACTTTCACAACAGTAGCCGTTAGATTTCAATCGTCGTGTCAACTAGCAATTACTATCAGAATGCCAAAAGTGTTTTCAAATGAGGAATACACCGATATTCATTTCGTGTACGGATTCTGTGACGGAAATGCACGAGCTGCCGTACGAGAGTATCAACGTAGATTTCCTAACAGGAGAGTACCAGATAGATTTAAAGCAACGAATTACTAATTCAGTTACTGAGATGCAACAAAATTTTCAGGAATGTCGTACCGTAACAAATTCTGTACTACGTCGATGTCTAGCTTGTATCGATGTGCAGGGACAACATTTTGAAATGCGTCACTAAATCATTGCGTAGATAATTTTTATTTTTGTGAAAAAATCCGTTGTTACTTATCTGATATTTCTTTTCAATATTGGTTTATAACTTTGTAATAAAGCATTTCTAAGCAAACTCGATATAAGAATTTTTTCTTATTTCCACTAGTAGAATATGCTCCCGCAGTTTGTCGGTTAAAACCCGGGACACCCTGTATACACATAAAATGCACCTCAAAGAGCCTGATGCTAAAAAGCATTTTCGGTTTTTAAGATTCGCGGTCCGCGGAAGCAATTAACGAAGGCCGTGCAGCACCGATACGTAGGAGCGATTCCAAAAGCGTTAAAGAATCGAGAAATCCGATCGATACGGTAACATTTAACGCCGCCAGTGGGAAAACCTAATGGAGAACGCCCGAATCCGCGAAACTTTCTCTCGAAATCATTCGCGCAATTGGTTCTACCTGGATGCGGGCGATACGATCGCCCTGACCGGTGGCGATTCATTTCCTCGCCGGCCGTTTGCTGTGACGCAATCGAGGAAACATTTGACGTGTCTCAACTCTGAAATTGCATCAGTTATTTCCCATGCGGCGGACAGCGTGGCAAGTCAGATTTATTTAAGGGCTCGGTGTCGATTACGTCGATTTGCGATTCCCGGTATCATTTCTGCCGTGATCATTGCTGCCGCGTAACGCCGAGAATATAAAAAACGAGCAATCGTTTCACGCACGTGGCGCTTTTGCATTAATTTCCCCGGCTTCGTTCGTCGATTCTTCACGCAGGCCGCGATTTATCGTTACCTTTATATGCTAATTGTGCACTCGCGCGTGTCGCGCGTCCTTATCCTTACCTCAAACGGTTCAATTTTGTTCAAGTAAGCGTTCTCCTGCTCGTCGTCAGATCCAGTATTAAGGGGGGAGCCTGCTTTAGAACGCTGAAAATAAGGTATATTTTACGAATTGTTTTTGGAGAAACTATACAGCGGATCATTATAAAACTTTGATGCATTTATTAGTACATGTTTAAAGATAAAAAAAGTATTTTTTGATTTGAATATATCGCTTGTAGAGGTCGTCCTGGAGAAATCTTAGTGCAGCCGCGTCGCCGGCATTGCAAATTGGTGAGCATTCTTCTACCTCCAAATTTCGTCTAAACTGAAAAATTGAAATATGTTCTCGTTATTTATGAATTCCCATCATCGATGAACCAAAGAGAGAAGAAAAAAGTTGAAAAGTGTCAAAATGGTGGAGCTTAGAACACAAAAGTACGATTTTTAGGCAAAGTTTTTGAACTTTTTCATGCAAAAATAATTGTTTAACTTAATGTTTTTATGAATATTAAAGGTTCATCGACGATGGGAATTCATAAATAACGAGAAAATATTTCAATTTTTCAGTTTGGATGAAATTTGGAGGCAGGAGAATGCTCACCAATTTACAATGCCGGCTGCACTAAGATTTCTCCAGGACGACCTCTACAGGCGATATATTCAAATTAAAAAATAATTTTTTTTATCTTTAAACATGTACTAATAAATGCATCAAAGTTTTATAATGATCCGCTGTATAATTTCTCCAAAACAATTCGTAAAATTATACCTTATTTTCAACGTTCTAAAGCAGACTCCCCCCTTAAGTAATTTGGAAAACAACATTTGGATGTTTGTGTATCGCAATATGGGCCAATGCCATTTCTTTAGATAGGTACAAATTTCGATATAAACCTTGCACAATCGATAAAATATTCTCGCCATTAATGTCAATCAGACTACGACGGACGGCAAGAAGCTAATTAACGTTCTGTTCTCTACATCGCCGTTGTTTTGCTACATCGTGAGAGTTTATTTCGAAATATGAAAATTAGGCTATAAGAATTCATTGAGTCGTGTAGATTCGACGAATTCCGAGTTTTTCGGCAACGAAAACACGGAGGAGACGCGAGCATTCGTTGATGTTTGCGCAACGCTCCTAAAACTAAAATAAAACGATTACTTGTCCACTTGATCACGACGTCGGGACTTAAATTTGCATCATAGAGCGGCGTGTCATCGTTAACTCGGATGGCGCGTATTATTCCCCGCGCGGCTGCATCATGCCGGGGAATACCGAGAACACTGATAAGTAACGAAAAATCCGCCATGAAATCCAGATGATCTCCGAATGCTCATCATCCTGCTCCTTTCCTCATAACCCGCTTTAATCGAGAAACGGCACGGTTAAACTACGTCAGATAGTAGCAGCGGCAAGAGGCGAGACGGGTGGATGATGGTGGAAGAGAGGGTGGAACGGGGCGAGGGGCAGGAAGGAAAGAGGTCGTTCTGTGCGCGCGCGGAGACAGCAGGGTAGTCCCTAAAGTATATTTGCATTTGCATTCGGTAATTAAACTCCCCTGCCCCACCACCGCCACCTCTTCCTCCTCCTCCTCCTCCTCCCTCTCTTCCCCTCGCCCACGTTTCCGCGATACTAGACTACCTCCAGCTCGTCGTTCTTATCGGAGTTTGTCGAAGAAGAGCAATTGGTCGGCCCGAGGAATTCCAAATGGCTTTCTCATGCCCGGGGCACGTGACCGAGTTATAAGCGGCCTTCCGGAAGTCGGCGAGATACAAAACTGTCTAGCGATCGCGCGGTGATTAATTGTCCCGCTCACCAGTCGCAGCTACCACCCCGTGTCCCATTAATTAAGTAATTAAACCGCTGTCGGTGTCGTTTGCCTCCCCCGCCGGCCCGGCATCAAGATTGACACGAGATTACGTATGAAACAGATCGGGGGGTGTAAGGGGGTAAGGAGGACCCGCAGTTCGCGCTAGTTACCGTTCCAAGTCACGCGGGCAGAATCGTTTTCGAGAATCCAATTTAATTCCAATACCGCCGACAATTTTTACGGAGCTCTCTCTATCTCTCTCTCGCACGCGCGCGCGTACAAAGTCGGCGCGATCGAACATTTCCGATCTCAAAGTACCTCGTTTAACTGCGCCCCTTAAGAAGCCCGGGATACGATCTTTAAGTATATTTTCGAGTACCTACGTCGCGAGAGTTTTCCTGAACAGATTTCAGACGATCAGACACGATGCACCGATCCAATTGCGATCGCACTTTTCAAGGAGATGACGCGCGCGCTTGTCGGATTAATCAGCGAGAGTGAAAGGGGACGGCCTTGCCCGAGGCCTACGTCTGATTTGTCCTCTCAGACGACATCACATCACGTTGCACTGATTTCCTGGAGTGCACCGATACGAATCAGTAATCTTGCACGCAATTACCGATTTCCTGCCGGCGCTGAATCGCTCATCGGTGACTGGAATCGCGTGAAAAAGCGGCGATACGCAAAAGTCTGCGCGTGTTCTCTCTCTCTCTCTCTGCGGTCTCGCTTCCGGAATCGCGTACGTTCAAGCGTGAAGCCCGTAATTTCATTCGAGTCAGTCGAAAATTGGTTCTAACGACACCGACAGGAAAGGGGAAAGCGTGGAAAATACAAAATCGATGTACTTAATTAGGAGTAACGTCATTTCGCCGGCGTAATTCCCGTACACGAGCGGCAACGAGTGTTGCGAAAAGGCACTCGCCGTGACCGCATGTTATTCCGCTTACGTGATTCTAATAACAACGGAGAGAAGAGTGCCGGAGAGTCATCAGCAAAAGATCGTGCATAAAAATGTTCTCCTCGTGCACCGGGGGGGATATACCGCGCGAAAGTACGATCGTTCGCCAGATCACGTTTCTGTCGCGTGTCATTCGACTAGGAAAAAAAAGAACACACCTACTACCGTGTTACACATCGTTTGCGCGTGGTCGTCCGGTTACGCGGTGCCAGTCTAGACACGCGTTTTTATTCCGCGCGGAAGTCGGGAAATCCACTCGATATCCCCGTGTCTGCGATATCGGGCGGAGTTGGCCACGGGGGAGCGAGCCTACTTGGCGGGCGTAATAAAAAGGAGAAATATCGCGGCGTAGCGGAGGCGCGTTGCGGAAAGCGAGCGGGCGTGCAGCAGCCCGCGGCTACGTCGCTGTAAAATGAGAAATGCATGAGAAAGCCGCGGGGTAAAGGACTTACCGTCGTGGGAGTCGTAGAGGTAGATGATTTTCTTCCAGCCGTAGTATCGCACGGTATCGATGATGGCGCGATGGTAATCCGGTCGCATACTTATGGCGAAGTCCAGGAGACCCGAGGACGGCGTCAGAACCTGGATAACAGGAACGAGATCCCCTGTATTCCACCGATATCCGCATCGCTGCGTCGTGCGATCGTCGTCGTCGTCGTCGTCGTGAAATCTCGCAAACACAAGAGCGCGCCATCCTCGGTGCGCTTAACACACCGCCGAAATTAATTCCGCTCAGGAGGAAACGCCGTCGAAACTTTAATCCGAAAAGCTCGCGCAATCGACTAGGGTCGCACGGAGCGAAGTCTCTTTGAAACTGAATTCCTCGCGAATGCGCAACTGGTGCACGCGTGATTTACCGAAATGTATGCTTTTTAATAGCGATTCCACTTGCCGAGTCTCGCCGCGGCTTTCTCTCCCTTGCGAAATCATTTTCCCCGCTCCGGATTTACACCGCGAATGTACGTTTCGGAGACAAATCGCGATCTTTCCACGGGAATAATTGAAAAACAAAAAAAAGTGGAGCATCCGCTGCAGTTCGAAATGATACGCCCTTTATCGATCCCGGCGATATTATCGAAGCGAAATGAATGCCGTATCGTGTTTCGGAAATTCATCACCGCCCGGCTGCAATAATTACATTCACGTATTGAATTTCCAATGGCACCGATAACGTCTCTCTTTCTTGAGGGCGAGGCCAGCGCAGCGCGGCCGGATCTCATGGAAATTGAAAAGGATTTTCTCTATATAAATGGCCGTTCCTGGCGTACCGTAATTGGCCTCCAAAAAAAAAGAAAAAAAGAAGAAAAGGAAAGAGTAGAAAGCCGAGGCGTCGAATCAGCATTACCGCGCGATTACCATTTAAACGACATCGACGTTCGTTACGCGCGCACGTATATATATATATATTAGGAGTGTGATTTAGTTTTGAGGGTTTTGCAACAGATGGCTGTAGTGTCAGTTTGTTCCAATAGCTGTTTCCGATAACTGTTGTTTCTTACAGTCTTGACATTATCCATCACATTTAGTAGCATTATAGCAATAGATGCAATAACAGTCGTGTTTATATCATCGTAAAAATGCAACTTCCGAAACAGCGTTTTCGACATGCGTTGCTTTTGTTTTTTAATCAAAAGAAAACTGCGGCTGACGGTTATAAAATTCTTGTGGAAACGTATGGTAATTCTGCCCCATCAATTAAGACGTGTGAATACTGGTTTAGACGCTTTAAAAGTGGTCATACTGATGTGAAGGACAAAGAACGCTCGGGACAACCAAGAAAGCTTGAAAATGCAGATTTGCAAGCATTATTGGACGAAAATCCAACACAATCCACTTCAGAACTTGCCAGAGCATTAAATGTTGATCGTACAACAGTTACCAAACATTTACATGAAATGGGAAAAATTCAGAAAGAAGGGAAATGGGTTCGACATGAATTATCGGAAAGTGCCATTGCGAACCGGTTGAACATTTGCATTTCGTTGATCGCCAGGCAAAAAAAGAAGAGTCTTTTGTCTCGGATCGTTACTGGGGATGAAAAGTGGATCTATTTTGATAATCCGAAACGCGGAAAATCGTGGGTGGATCCAGGCGAACCATCAACATCCACTCCGAGACGCAATATTGACGGTTCAAAAGTAATGCTCCGTATTTGGTGGGATAGTGTACTATGAGCTGTTAAATCCGCATGAGACTGTCACGGCTGATCGTTATCGACACCAATCGTACAAGTTGAAGCAAGCATTGGACCAAAAACGACCACCAATTGCGAGTAAACGACGGAAAGTGATTCTTCTTCGTGACAACGCTCGACCTGACGTTGCGTTATCAGTGAAACAAACACTGTTAGAGCTTGAATGGGAAGTCTTACCGCACCCCGCGTATTCTCCGGACATTGCTCCATGCGATTATTATTTGTTCCGGTCGATGCAACACGCTTTAGAGGATACACACTTTCATAATTTGGAAGAAGTGCGAAAATTCGTTGACGAATGGATCGACTCAAAAGAAGAGTCATTTTATCGTCGTGGAATCCATCTCTTGCCAGAGCATTAAATGTTGATCGTACAACAGTTACCAAACATTTACATGAAATGGGAAAAATTCAGAAAGAAGGGAAATGGGTTCGACATGAATTATCGGAAAGTGCCATTGCGAACCGGTTGAACATTTGCATTTCGTTGATCGCCAGGCAAAAAAAGAAGAGTCTTTTGTCTCGGATCGTTACTGGGGATGAAAAGTGGATCTATTTTGATAATCCGAAACGCGGAAAATCATGGGTGGATCCAGGCGAACCATCAACATCCACTCCGAGACGCAATATTGACGGTTCAAAAGTAATGCTCCGTATTTGGTGGGATAGTGTACTATGAGCTGTTAAATCCGCATGAGACTGTCACGGCTGATCGTTATCGACACCAATCGTACAAGTTGAAGCAAGCATTGGACCAAAAACGACCACCAATTGCGAGTAAACGACGGAAAGTGATTCTTCTTCGTGACAACGCTCGACCTGACGTTGCGTTATCAGTGAAACAAACACTGTTAGAGCTTGAATGGGAAGTCTTACCGCACCCCGCGTATTCTCCGGACATTGCTCCATGCGATTATTATTTGTTCCGGTCGATGCAACACGCTTTAGAGGATACACACTTTCATAATTTGGAAGAAGTGCGAAAATTCGTCGACGAATGGATCGACTCAAAAGAAGAGTCATTTTATCGTCGTGGAATCCATCTCTTGCCAGAGCATTAAATGTTGATCGTACAACAGTTACGAAACATTTACATGAAATGGGAAAAATTCAGAAAGAAGGGAAATGGGTTCGACATGAATTATCGGAAAGTGCCATTGCGAACCGGTTGAACATTTGCATTTCGTTGATCGGCAGGCACAAAAAGAAGAGTCTTTTGTCTCGGATTGTTACTGGGGATGAAAAGTGCATCTATTTTGATAATCCGAAACGCAGAAAATCATGGGTGGGTCCAGGCCAATCATCAACATCCACTCCGAGACGCAATATTGACGGTTCAAAAGTAATGCTCCGTATTTGGTGGGATAGTGTACTATGAGCTGTTAAATCCGCATGAGACTGTCACGGCTGATCGTTATCGACACCAATCGTACAAGTTGAAGCAAGCATTGGACCAAAAACGACCACCAATTGCGAGTAAACGACGGAAAGTGATTCTTCTTCGTGACAACGCTCGACCTGACGTTGCGTTATCAGTGAAACAAACACTGTTAGAGCTTGAATGGCAAGTCTTACCGCACCCCGCGTATTCTCCATGCGATTATTATTTGTTCCGGTCGATGCGACACGCTTTAGAGGATACACACTTTCATAATTTGGAAGAAGTGCGAAAATTCGTCGACGAATGGATCAACTCACAAGAAGAGTGATTTTATCGTGGTGGAATCCATCTCTTGCCAGAAAGATGGGAAAAAGTTATAGAAAACGAAGGAAAATATTTTGATTAAGGTATTCATTCATTATCATATTTAAATACATGCGTTTTTGAGCAAAAAAAACCCTCAAAACTAAATCACACCCCTAATATATATATATATATATATATATATCTATATACACTTACATCACGCGGAAGATATATCGTGGCAAAAATACGCGCACAAAACGGCCGAAATGCTCTCGTGGTCGTCACCGATGCGCGTCCTATGGTGCCCATGGTGCCGGTATCAGTTTTACGAGCGGCGTTACTGCGGCGCGATAAATGCAGCCTCCGCAATTCGGGCGGGCGAATAAATTTTCGGGCGAATCAATTCATTCCGAAATTCAAATTGTAATACGTATGCCGTATGTATGCATGTATGGGGCGGGCGAGCGAGCGAGCGCGCGTGCATTTACATATTTGTACGGATGATCGTGTATCGATCGAATCCATCGTGCGTCTCGCGCTCGGCCGCGCTAATTATCAGCTGCAACGCGAAACGAAACTATTGATTTCGAGACAATTATCGTCACGCGCATGCACATCGCATGTACTCTCCTCCTTTCCCGCGTTTTTCTTCTCGTTTCTCCCCTTTTTTTTTATGTTGAATCGATAAGTGAGATGGAAAATGTACTTCCACCACGTCAGCTATAAATGTTCGCGCCATAAAAAGGACGATCTCTGTTTGAGCGCCAGAATTCCTCCCCCGTCCTGCTGCTTCCTCCGTTTGCCGACTTAAATTTAACGGTGTTAAAATTTTAATGAAAGTTATCGCGCGATACGCGCCGTTTGCTAAAAACGGCGAGGGTTTTCCCCGTGCGCGCGCGGCCGAGCAGCGGCGCGGAATAGAATCTGGATTTCATTGATAATTCAAGCAAAACAGGTCCGCGAGATAATACTATTCAGATTTTCCTTCTGCGTCTTGGCTCGGTGTATCGGAGAAAAGATGTACGGACTGCAACCCGGAAAAACTGGTTTCATGAATAAATTAAATCCGAATGAGCCGTCCATTCATTAATCCGCGCCGCGGCGCGGCACCGGCTATGACTCATCGCGTAATTATGCGCCTGTCGAATCATGTATCACGTAAAAACAGACCAACTGTTTTGAACCGATGATTATCCTGCGATTCCATGAAAAGATCCATTAAAAAACCCGGACCGATGACGCAAATCGTACGAATATACATTTAACGCGGCGTGCATAGTAATTGCGGATTCGATAGCCCGTGAAATAACACGCACGACAATCCTAAGGAGGAAAAAAAAGGAAAAAAAATAGAAATTAAGAAATACAGGAGACGATGAGAATTTCCGGCGGATCTACGAGGAAAAGATCGGACGCGCTTACCTTCTCGGGGAACCAGGGTGTCACGAATGGCATCTGGAAGGTGTTGCTATAAGAGTGCAGCGTATCGAACGAGTCTGGACTCACGGCGCCCAACATCGAGAACACGCCTCTGCTGAACTGGTTGCAAACTGTAACATGCAAGAACAACAATTCAATCGTTATCACAAGGAAAATAGCATAAAGATGATCGCGACGCGGTCTTCCGATTTCGCGCGAGCGTAATCCACGTCGCATCGTTAAAAGAATTTTCTGCGCTGATAGTTCCGTCGGTTATTTGTTTAAAAAATATCTCGAATTACTCGATGAACACGTGTTTACGTGTTTCGCTGTTATTTGCAGGGTTGTTAGTATTATTTAGCGGCAACGGACGCCGCGCGCAGCGCCGCTTTTATGAAGATCGAGCGAGCGTCATGCGATGGGTGATCTGGTAGACCATTATACGTGGTTTTCTTGCACAAAGCGCGCGCAATAATACGCGCAGCGCAAGCTGAACGCGCCTGCTGGATAGATCCGTTTTTATTAGCACGCTGGGAACAAAAAGGACTACCGATAAAAACGCAGCGTACCTGGCGGCAAGCCATGCAGATCTAAATTTGATTACCACGCTAACAAAGTCGCTTTTAATAACAACGGGATAAATGACTGGGTAACGAAGGCGATGAGAACGCGTTCCTTCATCAATCTGCGACACGAAAATGGCGATCAGCATAAATCTAAATCCTTGTTAGCCGATCAAATTGCTCGCCTAAATGAAATATCGTTATTTTCGAAACTGCAATGTATATAATAAAAAAACTATATATATGTATTTATATAAATCTCATCCCAGCACGTAAAACTTGATATTATTTAGCACATTGGTCACAATGAAACGAACAAATAACTTTTTCCTTTTTTGTCTGCATTTAATGTTTGGTCAATATTGAAATTTTATTGAAATCCAAGTGGAAAAGGTGATACATAAAAAAATAACAGTCGGTGTATTATTGTTGCCAGGAAAAAAAACAAAGGGAAAAAATAGTGAAATAAAACGCGGAATCGCGCCGGGTGCGATATTGTCGCGATTATCATGCGATATCTTGCTTGAACGTGATTCGATGATACGGCAATTTGGCGTTTGCGGTGTTTAACCGCGACGTTCGGCCCGCCCAAGATAAATGGCGATGACGAATATACGCGATAAAACGTATGGGGGTGGATATCACCTCAGAACGGGTGGAAGAAAAAAGAGGAGAGCGACGGAGAGATAGGATATCGGCTGCACCGATTGCGAAGGTAAGGGAAAATTCAAACGGTTGGAAGCGACCCAAAGGGAAGGTAGGGAAGGCGGCGGATAAAAGAGTGCCAGCGAGGAAAAAGAAACCGAGGAGAAGCTGCAACCCCTACAAGTTAATCGCGGCGGGAGAAACTGACAAGACTCGTTCTCCGTGGCCGAAGATTTTTGCGCCGGTCGTCTAAACGACCAGGAAACGCGGCCGTTTTCTCGGTGCTTAATGTGGATAGCATCGCGTTTCCCATTAACAAGGCGAGCCACGTGATTCGATAAAAATCATTGGTGCTTTTCCTCATTACGTGATTTGATTTGAATTAATCGAGGGACCGTGGAGCATTAATTTATATACATCTACCGAGAATACCGAGATAGCTGTAATGATTATTTAATTTATATTAGCACCAAGCAACGAGAGAGAAATAGATTCAAGCGCATTTTGAACGAGGTAGAATTTTCCGTAAATCCATGGACTAAAGCACTTGGGTTTGCTTGAAACATTTCAGAATTTGCCAGCAAAACAGCGACCGCAAGAACCGCTAATAAAAAAGTCAGGTATGTAAAAGGCACAGAAGTCGGAGAACTCCGGGTGCGGAAGGATTACCTCTAGGGCTTTCATCTTCGATTCGGAAAAAGGGGCTTCACGGGACCGCCGCGTTGAGCCTACAAAGGAAATCGCGCGCAGCCGAGGGCGCGGCGGCTTATTAACCATTTCGTTGTTATCATTACAGTACTCGTGTATAATTTCGACGGAATTGCGCGCAGCCTACTTTATTTTAATTATTCTTTTATGCGCGCCCTCACGCCCGGCGTTCGTCCAGGGCGCCCGGGATGAAAAAGGACGCAGGGAAAAAAGCGAGGGAGACAGAGGATGAGAGGAGAAAAAAGGGGCAAAGAGGAGCAGAGGACTGGCGCCGTTTTTATTTTCGTTGTTCCGCGGCTGCCACGTGTACGTGCAGCAAAGCAGAATTCAGAGATCCGCCGGCGGCGCGGCATTTATTGTGGCCACCCCGAGGGTGCATTTATATTCATAAGCATAATGGGGCATCGTGATATATGCGCCCGCGCCTTGGTCAAGAGTGTCCCTTCGCTCTTTCGTCATTATTAATTCCGTGCACCTTCGCGCGGACTGCCACCCTTACGCTCGCCCTAGTAGCGCGTTCGCCGCGAAAAACACGCGCCGCGTATTCCCTCGTTCTCTGATTAACCGACACGCGGGGCTCAGCACTCGTAATTGTACGTTGTAACTGACGGATGTTACCTTGAGGAACACCGCGTGCACCATGGCATTTCCCTAAAGTGCCAGGGCGCACCTGTGCACTTCGTACTTTGAGACGTACTTGTTACGTTCCTTCGCGTCGATCGAGCATGCGAGCTGTAGTATCACGCTGCGCTGCTGCACACACGCTGCTTTCTCGCGGAATTACCCGGGATGCTTCGTAAGTTTGCCGAACTCCGCCGGTGGATTCCCTCGGTGGATTCGAACAGCATTTTTAATTAAACGCTCCTCTCTTTCTCCCGGCCAGTTCACCAGTTCGGAAATCTCCTCGTTAAATGATAAATAACTGATAAATGATAAATAAATTAAATGATAAATAAATCTTGAGCACTCGAGCGAATCCTATTTATCTGGAATCTCGTTTATCTATATAAAGCTATGATCATAGTAATTAATTGCGTAAGGAGAAAACTCACTTCTTGTCTTCGAATATACACACACGCGTATTCACGCGTGATGCAGTGAGAGTTAATCCACATTGAAAACGCGGTAAATACACTAACTAGAGCGTATACTGTACGAGTATCCTCTCGGCGTAAATTTCTTCTTAGCGTGCATAAATTCCGCTAAAACTAGCAGTTAACCGGGCAGTAGCTATAAGATAACTCGCTAAATTTTAATCAGCTTCCTGGATGCTGTGGTACGAGCTTAAGTAAAAAATTACTTGCCGGCTGAACGCAAAAGTAACGTATAGTACCGTTTATTAAATTCAAAGTAGATATTATTAATTCTCTCAACCGGGGCTGAGGAGTTTAAACGTGCAGGCGATTGTCATGTCCGGGGGAATAATCGAAACGGAAGAGATCATTCCTCTCCGCGGATGTAACGTTTAACGTGCCTTTACGTGATCAATGAGGCAAACAGCAATACTTGATACACGAGAACGTATTATTCTTCATTGCTTTTCCGTATCTCGCGCAACTGCAGTAAGCTGGCATCTTGGTCTTTGTTACCTTTCGCTCCACTCCAGTTTTATGTCAGCGCTCGATTTTTTCCTCAGATTCCCTTTTTATATTTAACTCACAGCAAGACGTCTGCGCTGCGCGCAGAACGAACTTTGCGCGCGGCGGCGCAATCTCTCACCGAGAGTCTCGCGCGTCTATCATCATATTTGCTGCGATATATCGTGGAAGTTGCGAATCGATACGCAATCCCGTTGCATGGCACACACAATGAGCATACCGAAGTTGCGTCAAGTATGCGAAGGGGATGCTCGATCAAGTAGGCGGCAGATGGTCGCAGTATTATCGACTCTATGCATTGGCTCACGACTGAACAAGTTTAGCGTCTATTATTATACTAAATATATCTACTCGGGCTGCAGAGCCAGCCCGGGTCCAGGCTAATGATGCCGGCAAAGTTTGCACGCTGCACGGACAGGCGCTACGTTCATGCAGATGATACTGCCACTATCAAACTTCGTTATACATATGTACCGGACGGCAAGACGCGCGTTATCCGCTGGCCAGACGACGGCAAATAGGCCGGTAATAACGCGCACGACATTGAATCCCGGATTGATAAGCGAAACAGTAGATAGACAGTTTCGCAAGTTGAGCTGAAAGCGCAATTACAGCCGTGGCGTCTTCTCATTGTCTCGGTTTCTTTCTTTCTCTTTGACACATTCCTGCTCGCGGAACCTTGCTCGAGCAATCGAATAACCTCGGCGGTACTCGGTCGTCGATTGGAGTCGAGATACTGCATTCCCTCACCGAGGAAAATTCGTCCGGCGCACCGGTCGGATTGTCGCGCGCGAGATATTAAAAAGTGCCGTCGCGCAACACAAAACGATCGTGATCCAACTTGGTAAGCGAGCAGGCCGATTCGCGCAGCAGCGTCGATAATCCGGGGTGGGTTTATTTAAATCCTGATTTCCCGGCCGGGAAATCCGCTCCTTCCTCGCCCGGCTTATCCGCCTCGTCCTCGTCCCGCTATCTTTTTAACTGGAAAGTTTCAGGAGAGGCCATTCCGTAACTTAGAGGCCATCAACGGGAATACTTGCCGGTCGCGGGAATGCTCGGAATAACTGGTGACCTCACGGATATCGTTGGCGAAATTATTTTTTACTTCCCAAGTTTCGAGAGCCGCCCCGTAATGTAACAAAGGGGAAACCTCCTGAACTGGGTCGCGACGATGGTGTCGGCCACTTTTAGCGGGCGGACGAATCTCGCAGTTGGAGTCTCGGCAGTACATAAGACTTCTTCTACGACAGTATAAACTTGGCAGGAGCAAGAGAGAAAAGAGAGAGATAGGTCGGTTACATTGCCGCGCTTTAACCTTGGGCACATAATTTCACGCCACGGAAACATCTGTATCCTTCATGGAGCGTTATTACGGCAGACGAAGATTTGATAATTAACGTATCTTCGCGATACGTTCTGAAGAGAAAGCGCAGAATATTCAAAGCTTCAAAGCTGTTCCCCCACGTCGTGAAATAAATCTTGCGGGAAAAGTGCACGGAAAATGCGTCCGGAAAATAACGAGATTACCGATGCAGCCTGCGTGCGCGTGAGTTTTGCGTTGCGCGCGTTTCGCACCTTCCGTTCCGCCGTGAGATATCTCGCTTCGCCGTATTTGGATACCGGCACAGTTGCGTTATACGAACACTACTTTCGAACTCTCGCGAAAGGCCCGTGAATGCCCCATAGATAGATACGTATGCACGTGTCGGCGGCATTATATTTAGCAACTGGAGAACAACTAATTCCAACTAGCGTTCACGAGCCATTTAACTTGGTAACTTGTCCTATCACGCATGTTCCTATTTGTCCATTAGCAGTCGAGGAGCCACGTGTGCGCGGATGCAATCGGGCTTGTGCGCGGAGGCTGCGATGCAAATACGCGGGTGTATGCAGCGACCTTATCAGAATTATCGGAGCACTGTTTCCTGAGCCCTCTCCCGCGTATCCCCGTATGAAGTTCGCGCGCACAATAGGCAAAGTTTCTGCGACCCCCTTCGTTCCCTTACCTTCAACGATTATCTCGATTTGAGCGGGCACGCCGGCGGTGCATACGAATTCTATAGGAAATCGCCAAGAGCGAGATATCCTGATTTGGCCCATGAGGGATCGCGCGTGGTAGGTCTGATAACGATAAGCCGTGCGTCGTTCTTGCGCGTCGAATGTGAAAATCGTGAAAATGCTGAGCAAATCGATACGGTAAACGCGAACACCGGAACTGTCGCGAAACGCCGAAAGCGAGGGGAAAAAGTTTCGGATTCCTCGCGGTGTCGCAGCTTCAGCCCGCGCGCGCGCGCTTGTAAACCTAACGCGGATATTAAAGATAACGGCGATGGGAACCGGCACGGTATGATGATGTTTCCAATTAAAACTTGAAAATGAACGCTAACGAGGAAATGCGGACTTGCGTGGAGTTCGGAGATGGGAAATCGGGTCAGGCCACAATATAAAATTTCCCGGAGATCGCGATGAGATTCTCTCGCATTCGTTACTCTACATGCGTTTTATCGCGAAGCGAGAGCAACATCGGTTGCGTTTCCGCTTCTTCTTCGTGAGCGCGGAGTTCTCATTTCTACGGCAGCTGGAAGTCGCGCTCGCGGCAGGAAGTAGCCATTATTCTTCCCGGACGATAAGCTGTAAGATCTGGAAAGATAGTCGAGACTGACGGGTCGTATAGAGAATCAGAATGAAAACAAGTTGGTCACAACAGTAGGAGTATTGGCCGTACAGCCTAAGACCTAGCCGTGTGAACCAGGGATCCCGAAGAGTTCGAGTTCAAATCTAAGGCAGTCTCCTAGTTATTTTTCGCCTCTTACAATTCAGAAGTGGGATCAAATCCGCTACCCCTCGAAGACAGTTGAGATTCATCCGCTACCCCTCGGAGAGGAGGGAGTTGAGAAGCAGCTGGCCGGTAGTGAAGCCTGAACATGAAGGTCGGGACGGACTCAGAGGAGTGAACCAACATGGGGATTGGGAAGGACTCAGAGGAGTGAACCAACATGGAGGTTGGGACGGACTCAGAAGAGTGAACCAAAAATGGATGTTGGGAGGGACTCAGAAGAGTGAACCAAAAATGGAGGTTGGGAGGGACTCAAGTGGAGTGAACCGACGATTTGGAGACATTCGGGGACGAATGTAATGTCAGGCTGGCCGAGCTGTAAGATCTGGAAAGATAGTCGAGACTGACAGGTCGTATAGAGAATCAGAATGAAAACAAGTTGATCACAACAGTAGGAGTATTGGCCGTATAGCCTAAGACCTAGCCGTGTGAACCAGGGATCCCGAAGAGTTCGAGTTCAAATCTAAGGCAGTCTCCTAGTTATTTTTCGCCTCTTACAATTCAGAAGTGGGATCAAATCCGCTACCCCTCGAAGACAGTTGAGATTCATCCGCTACCCCTCGGAGAGGAGGGAGTTGAGAAGCAGCTGGCCGGTAGTGAAGCCTGAACATGAAGGTCGGGACGGACTCAGAGGAGTGAACCAACATGGGGATTGGGAAGGACTCAGAGGAGTGAACCAACATGGAGGTTGGGACGGACTCAGAAGAGTGAACCAAAAATGGATGTTGGGAGGGACTCAGAAGAGTGAACCAAAAATGGAGGTTGGGAGGGACTCAAGTGGAGTGAACCGACGATTTGGAGACATTCGGGGACGAATGTAATGTCAGGCTGGCCGAGCTGTAAGATCTGGAAAGATAGTCGAGACTGACAGGTCGTATAGAGAATCAGAATGAAAACAAGTTGATCACAACAGTAGGAGTATTGGCCGTATAGCCTAAGACCTAGCCGTGTGAACCAGGGATCCCGAAGAGTTCGAGTTCAAATCTAAGGCAGTCTCCTAGTTATTTTTCGCCTCTTACAATTCAGAAGTGGGATCAAATCCGCTACCCCTCGAAGACAGTTGAGATTCATCTGCTACCCCTCGGAGAGGAGGGAGTTGAGAAGCAGCTGGCCGGTAGTGAAGCCTGAACATGAAGGTCGGGACGGACTCAGAGGAGTGAACCAACATGGAGATTGGAAAGGACTCAGAGGAGTGAACCAACATGGAGATTGGGAAGGACTCAGAGGAGTGAACCAACATGGAGGTTGGGACGGACTCAGAAGAGTGAACCAAAAATGGATGTTGGGAGGGACTCAGAAGAGTGAACCAAAAATGGAGGTTGGGAGGGACTCAAGTGGAGTGAACCGACGATTTGGAGATATTCGGGGACGAATGTAATGTCAGGCTGGCCGAGCTGTAAGATCTGGAAAGATAGTCGAGACTGACAGGTCGTATAGAGGATCAGAATGAAAACAAGTTGGTCACAACAGTAGGAGTATTGGCCGTACAGCCTAAGACCTAGCCGTGTGAACCAGGGATCCCGAAGAGTTCGAGTTCAAATCTAAGGCAGTCTCCTAGTTATTTTTCGCCTCTTACAATTCAGAAGTGGGATCAAATCCGCTACCCCTCGAAGACAGTTGAGATTCATCCGCTACCCCTCGGAGAGGAGGGAGTTGAGAAGCAGCTGGCCGGTAGTGAAGCCTGAACATGAAGGTCGGGACGGACTCAGAGGAGTGAACCAACATGGAGATTGGAAAGGACTCAGAGGAGTGAACCAACATGGAGGTTGGGACGGACCCAGAAGAGTGAACCAAAAATGAATGTTGGGAGGGACTCAGAAGAGTGAACCAAAAATGGAGGTTGGGAGGGACTCAAGTGGAGTGAACCGACGATTTGGAGACATTCGGGGACGAATGTAATGTCAGGCTGGCCGAGCTGTAAGATCTGGAAAGATAGTCGAGACTGACAGGTCGTATAGAGGATCAGAATGAAAACAAGTTGGTCACAACAGTAGGAGTATTGGCCGTACAGCCTAAGACCTAGGCGTATGAACCAGGGATCCCGGAGAGTTCGAGTTCAAATCTAAGGCAGTCTCCTAGTTATTTTTCGCCTCTTACAATGTGGGACCGAGGGACGCGTAACAACGCCGAGGAATTTCCCGACGACCGTCCGTGTCTTGGCGGTTCTCTCCCCCCGGTCCACGCTGTTAGCTTTTCGTTTCCCCCGGCGAGGTGAAACTTTCTCCCCTGCTTTCATCCTCAGACACGTACACGCTAGCATAAGGATTCACCTGTGCGTGAAAGCAGACGGGGCACGAAGTCGACGAGGAGCTTGGGAGGAATCTTATTGTAGTGGGATTTAAGAGAATTCAGCAGGAGAGCGCGGCACGAAATTCTGAACAGGTCTGGCCTTGGTTACAAGCGCGTACTTCGCGAAACACCTTGCGGGCATCTCGACGAGGCTGCCTGACAGACTGCATGGTGACGAGAACGAAAGCGGCATTCGTATCGGCAAACGGAATAAAGAGCTTGCGACCGCTGGCGGTCTTTGCGGTTGCAGTGGAAATTTTACGTTTTAATGTAATATTATACGATTGTGAGACTTTTCGTTATCTGTATCCGCAACAATGCTGGAGCAGAATCTAATTCTAGAAATATTATTTACAGGGATGTTACAAAATTCATCATCGCGTGTCAATTTGTCATCGGCAGACGTAGGGGATGATGAGTAATAAGGCAAGTGAATGAATTAACTCCGATACGTAAGAACATTAGGAGAACGTCAGCTTCAAGGGTTGTTCGATGCCTCTCCCGTGAAGTTTAATTTCTGAAAAAATAATCGATTTCACGGAAGTGCTCGACCCGGGTAATCGAGGCTGCTCGTTGGCCCTTCTGTCTCGTTTTACGGCAGATCGGGCGCGGTAAGAAGTATCCTGTACCTGACAGGGTTTCAATGGCAAAAGGAGGAGCGTGGAGTAGCTTGTGTTCCAGGAAGAGTGTGTGCTTAGACAAGTCATCCCGATTTAGATGGAAGACCGTAACATCGATCGTTAAAATAGTTCAGGCTATTCCTCGGTGACGTGGCGGATCATCGACACCGGCGATTGCGCCTGTCGTGATTCTCTTGCAACATTATCCGCCTGAATGGCCAGCGTTTAAAGCAAACGGTGCTTTTTTCCGTTGCTTTATCGCGTAATTAAAGTGCCAGTAGCACCATTAGGCGACACGAAATCCCGTGTAATTGGCGAAACGAAATTTCCTCAATCGCCTGGCGATCCTTCTACGCGTTAAACTCGAGAAAGCGGAATTGAAAACGTCCAGTGTCTCGCTCAAATTTTCCATTACCTTCCGCTTGAGCGTGTACCTTCTTTAATTAATGCATTCGCGGACCATTCATATTCTTTTTCGTAGCCGATACGCGGCACGTAGAGCGCGGAGTAGGTACTTGAAATTCTCGAGAAGAAAAGAAAGGAATTCTCCAAAGAGCGAGGATAATTTTTGCATATAATTAATGCTGCTTGTCCTCGAGTGTCTCAACAAATCATCGTTAAATCGTAATTACGCGGCGACCTACAAACGTCGCTTATGCGTGGGCACAGCTTAAGGTATGCTTTAGTGCATTGCCGTAAAACATATCGCCGCGTTTGCTGTCACACGTAGCCATACAAAGCCGCATTTAACAGGATTTTTGTCACCGTAGTTTACGAATAAAGTTGTCATGATAAAGCGAGAACTACAGGGCAAACGTGAAACGAGAGACCTCGGCTGGCCGCGCGGTCGTCAAATAACTCTGGAAGATTTAAGCGTGCACGACAACATATCTTAATTAAGACGCTATTATATAGAAATAAAAATTAAATTTCATCTTTTTCATCTTTTTTCATCAGTTAAAAATTAAAGCGGATATTAGTTATAATAAATGTCGCGCGCGTCATTCAGTTCGTTTCTTTTTGCTTCATATGCAAATGTAGGAACCGTAATTTTATTTGCGAAATGTAAAATGTATATAAAACGTAAAATGTAAAACGTCAAATGTAAAATCGAGTTACTGGAAGAATTTCGTTAGAATCTCGCTTAATATGTAAGTTATTATTTACGCGAAGGACGTATAGCAATTCGTATATGTTTCTACTTCATAAATTATTTTAAACGTTTCAAAATAAAAATCATTTATTCTGTCATCCGCGTTAAATAAAGAGAACACTACACACATCTCGCATATCAACGACGCTTATTTCTCGATATCGCGAACGGGCGGATAAATTTCTAAATAATTAAAAAGACCTCATCTCGCGCGTTGTGATCGTGCGTTTCACAGCTCGCCACTAAATGAAACGTGATTTTTTCCGTGGATCCCCACCGAAGATTAATCACGCGGCAGCATCAACCCGTGCGTGTCGCGTTTTCTCGAGACAAACGACTGGTGCTGGGGACCGTATTCGTAGATCCTATCGCTCCGACGATAAAACCGTCGGTTCTCCTTCGCCATTCTATTTGTAAGGGCGCACCCTCGTTCTCACCCCTTTTCTCAAATCCGTTCTCCCTATCCGGTCCGGCTGGCCCTTCCACTCGGGCTTCCCTGCCTCATGATGTTTCCTCTCCACCTCGATTGTCGTCTTTTTTTCTGTTTTGCGTCTCGCAGGGGGGATCAGTAACATTGCCGGCTGCAATCGGGTACCGATTGGATTTGTAAGCTCGCTCGTGCGGGAAGAACAGTGTCTGGTCGCGCGTATGCGTCGGAATATCGGAGGGAACAAGAGATCGAGGACGAATCACTTGATCGCACGTCCGTCGTCGCGAGGAAAGCAATCGCTCATGTCCCATACGTGTCCCATACGTGTACCCCAAGTAAACGCTCATTAGTTTAGTATGCGGCACCCTAGCGAAATTTGCAAGAATTTACAAGAAATCCTCCTCGCGCGAAATCTAGAATAAAATCGCGCCAGAATCGGCCATACTTGTACGCGCGAGCGAAGCGCGAGATCTTACGGTGCTCCGTCTGCGACGACCATCGACCGGATCCATAAGCCCGATTGAATTTGCAAATCCCGATTAGCGAGCTTTCGACGCGGTGGCAGTAAACTGATGGATGAGCACGAGAGCGATTTAAACACGATGTTTGACCGCGAAGAGCGGTGGTTCCACCCTAAGATCGAACGTGGGCGCGAATGCAGATTGGTGCTCAAATCCGAACGGTGCTGTTAAAGCGGTGTATCTCGGGTACGTTCTTGTTGAAGCGAAAAAGTGCGGATGCTGTCTTCAACTCGGAGCCCGTTCTTTGTTGTCGCAACGCTCCGAGTCGTAATTGAAACGGATCGCATCACGCTAGGCGAATCTCGTTTTTGCACGAAAAATTTTTGCGCGAAATCCCGTTACAAGAGGTTGACGTTCAAAGACTCGAATTTCGCTTCGCGTTGCGATTCTCATCGGGACCGCCGCGGTCATCGCTCCGCGTTTCCCTGTTTGCCCTCCGTAGTCATAACGCATCCGCGTCCGCTTTAATTAACCGAAAGTGCTCTATCCCGTAGCGACGATCTCTCTGGCCGTATACGTGTCGGAGAGCATGGAACTAGGTGACTAGTTTGATCGCAAACGCGACCGGAAATCAATCTTACTTGAGTCATGGCCGCGAATGCAAACGCCTTGCTCTATATCCCTTAGTGCGCTGGCAACTCTTTGATGAAAGTTTAATTAGTTTACTGGAGATGGATTATCCATAATCGTGGTAATCGGGATAAATCCAATTTACATATTTTCTTCCACATCCCGCTCTCGCCATCCATTCGCCAACCCCGTTTCAGATCCGAATTTTCGTCGTCGTCGCATTGTACCAATCGCAAGTATCGAGCTGTTCGCAACCGCACAAACAAGATTGGATTTGCAAACTTCACATAAAGGAATATGTACGGTTTCCGTACATAGGCGAACATCAAACGCAGCCAGGCAAATCCAGTGAGCCGTTTAACTGTGAAGAGCAGGAGCCCGACTTGGGGGTATCGTGGCTTGAACGCAAATAGATAGCCCAGATATTACCCTATCTCCACAAAGGTGCTATTTATTCGCGTACAGCACGTTCGAAATAAAGTCAATAGTAAATATCGCAGCGTGCAACAGCCGACGCGACGCGTTTGATGATCGATACTATTTCCGGTATCACTTAACGACGAGCGGGATCGAGTGGTCGGAAAATCCGATGGAAGGGCACCTCCCTCTCGCCGAAAGAGGGGACTTGGAAATTTCGGCCGCGCTCCTCTTTGACGTGAGGATTTAATAAAAAACGGTGGTTAACTTTTGGTTTCGCTCCGCCGCATATGCGATATCACTTTTCCGCGGTTTGCGTCCTTCCGCGGGCGACGGGCTAACATTCCATTTAGCGCGCGCGCGCGGACTCGCGCATCCGAATTTATAAATTCACTTTGTGGCGGTAGCGGCACGGATACGACTCTAATCCCAGACGTACCGTTGGACATTAAAGGTAGCCAGACGCGTCCGTGCGTGTCATTTGATGCCGCGTATCACCGTCCGTCGCAAAGGAACGGACAAAAAATGCGTAGCCGCATGCAAATGCAACTGCACGCTCTTCTTTTAACACTGATTTCTCTCTCTCTCTTTCTCTTGCTGTCGTCTCGCGTGCGATTTCCATTTTTCGTATTTATCCGCATAGGTATATACCTACGTGTACGCGCGTTACAGCGGTATATATCTCGCGCAGCGTGTAGCTGTAACGCGAATGGATCTATGTTCATCAAACGTATTCCCATTTATCACGTTCGGATCTCATCGCCTTCCGTTTCCGCTTCTGAAGGGAACTAATGCTCCTTTAGACCCGCTCCTTCGGGCTGTGGTCCCCAACTATTTTTTTCTCCAGATGGTTGACAGGCTCGTTGAGGACGAGCGGTGATTAGCATGAGAAAGGCTCTCGTCGCCACCGTGTATCACGGTGCGGGATAATAAGTTCTCCGTACGGTTAACAGGGCGGGTATTATGTTTACCGTGAAATATGCGAAGTGGCGCGACGTGATAGCGAAATATTGATCGAACGGCCGGATTCGAAATGACGATATCACGCCTGCAGCCTCGAGAGAGGGAGACAGGGAGCCACCCGGCCTGGTCTGGCTCTCTTCGAAAATTATCGGCGCGATCGGCGGGGGTCAGCGAGTTCGGGATCGAATGGCCGAAATTCTCGATATCGGCGGACATACGTGGAACCCCTTATAAGACCGTTATCGGCGTCGTTAAACCGTCGACTCTAATAGCGATTTCGATATACTTGGGATCGTGTCCCGGTCCCCATCGCCGGGATATCCGCCCGCGAATCCAGGTCCGGCGGACACCCTCTTTCGTGACCTGTCGCAGGATTTGCCGCCCCAATAAAAGGATTAACGGAACGAGGGTTAATCCTATTGGAAGGGCCGTTCTCACACTCTTCGTGTTCGTTCCCGCCCTGCTCTTCCCTCCTGCCCGGTCCCACCCCGATTGCTCCGCTCTTCTTCTTCTCTATCCGTATTACAGCTTCGTTGTTCTACCTATATTGCCTGTCTGAATAGTGGCTCCGTCCCGTTCCATTGGCCAGGAACTCCGACGCTGATAACGAACAATTATTTTCGTTTAAAGTGTAACCTGGTACTTACGTGGCGCTCGAATCTCTCGATTCGACAATTCGGACTTTGGTTTTAACGTTACGGCAAGTGAACTAGGCGTAGCGATGGTCAGACATGCTCGGTCACCATAATCGTTTATACAAAATTCTATTTTATTGAGATTTAGTTAATGAAAGACGTAATAGAGCGGTTATTAAACTATGCTTGGAATTATTTCGAACATATCGCGAGGAATGTAGATACATTTATTAATGACGAATAAAGAAAGAAAAAATGCATAAATTGGGTGAATGGTTAGAATTTTTTCTTGTTTGTGTGGAATGTAATAGATACGTTCATTTCTGTTCACAAATTAAAAGACTATAAATAATGGTATAGATATAATAATCAATATAATAAATATAATAAAACAGAATATAATATAAAATTTAAGAGATATATGATAGAGGAGAATCCCCTATTATGAGATATGCTCCTAATATGAAATAATGGGGTTTCTGCTAAACTATTGAGCACCATCTGTTAGTTCCACCATGAACTTATTACTCTTGGTGTAAAATGTATTTAGTGAAAAATTCATTGTTCGTTATTGCGTTTAGCCTTTGCAAGAAAAGGTTTGTGAAATTGTGAACATGTCAAAGGAACTTGAGGTTAGTCTTTAAACCTTGTTTATTATATAATAAAGAAATGGTTGGCAATAAATTCAGTATGCAATGATAGAGTAGAATCGTAGTAACAGGAAAATACGCGATTTGTTGAATTGCTTAATTGTAGAGGTTAGATTTTATGATCGCGGAACCGCTAGGCGTGTGGCTCGTATAATGAGATATTCAGGGTACTCTTAATATGAGATAATTATTGCTCGAATATGAAGATTATGTAGTGTAATAAAAAGAAAGAAAATACTACTTAAGGTTAAAGAAAAGTTAATACGAATTTATATTACGAATTTTTGTGTATTTAATTTTTATAGAATCTGACTATGGAGGTTAGAGAAACGAGGAAGCGTCGACAGTGGAATCGTGAAGATTTGGCGAAGGCTGTGGCAGCAGTATTTTTATAAAACTATCTAATAAAGTTTTTTACTTGCAATACTGATGTATTTTGCACTTTTAACACCGATTTCTCGAGGTATCTTATATTAGGAGCACACTTTCTCGATCCTGCGTAAAGCTCTTTTTTCAAATTTTTTAATTTTCAGAAAAAATAATATTTAAATTAGATTTTTCATTTCACCAACCTAAAGCTTATTAAATTCTCTTCAAGATAACGTATTACATTTTTAAATTCTGCCTATAGATTTTCTTACATTCGGCAAAATCGATATGGTATCTCATAATCGGAGACTTTCCTCTATTAAATATATATGTGCACAATTATGATAATATTTGTATAAATCTATACAAATATTATGTATAATTGATAAGTAATATGTGGATAACAGATGTACATATTTCGCGCATATATTCTCGTATTCCATGCGCACGTTCGTATTACAAACCTGTAATATGAAGATACAAGATTATCGTCTGACATGGCGCGACGCGAAATATATGGCAGCCCCGGGTCGGTGAGGAAGAGTTTTCGAGAGAGAATCCATAGGGATCGTGTATTGAAAAACGATTAAGAATAGCCAAAGCGGGCGAATATGAGCCAGCCGTAAATTTTCCCAGCAGGATTTGTACCATTAAATGTGGGGATTATTATTATCGAGGAATATTCGGGATTTCGGGGCTGATCGGCTGATCGATCGTGTCGTATTATGTTTACAATGACAGCAGTCCCACGGTACTGTGTATCGGGTATACTAATGCTATCATGGTTTAATTCGATTTTAATTGTTGCGATGCAACGCCTGTAATCCGTCTTGATGCCGCGTGCCCGATAAAGAGATATTTAATGTATAGATGTGCAGAACTCCAATCGAACGAAATTCAAGATATTTGATTGCGCTCGCTTCACCTCTTTCCTTCTTTCTCTCCAATAAAATTGTTTACGCCTGTTGCACCTTTTAATATCGGGAACGTGTCGATTTTGTTTACGTAAGGAAAAGATATTACACCGAATCGGGTTGACCTAACAAATGACTTTGTCATCGTTCGACGGGGATCGTTTTTCGCTCGCGCTCTGCACAAAGCAATATCGTTACGTGCAACTCGGTAATCCGTATCGATTGATTCCTCCCCCCGTTCCCCTCGCGCGATGCCGATTTTAATTTCGCTCGTTTTGAATCGTGGGCGTCGAAGAAAAGAAGACGCATTGGCAACGGAGCTAAGGGCGAAGGTGGAGAAAAAGTGTCGTGATATTTTATGGGAGAAACTCTTCGCCCTTTCCCGCCTTAAAGCCGCCTCTTACGCTTTTTTCCCCCTTTTTCTTTCAATGGCTTCTCTCGGTCCCTCTCTCGCATTCGATTCTGCCTCCGTTGCTGTTTCTTTTTGTTTCCTCCTCTCTCTCTATCTCTCTTCCTCTGCCTCTCGCCCCTTGCATCTTTCGTCACCACCCTCAAAAGCTCTTTCTGCTCCAGATATTCGGACCGGGAGAGAGAGGTTTCGGGTAGTCGTAGCTGGTTTGTGAATTACGAGACGTCGCGGAGAGAACGCGAATAGCGTGGAAATTGTACCAAAGCGATAATCCAACGTTCGGAATGTACGTAGTTACCGCATGCACACGGGTGATATACACGCGCGCACGTTCGCCAAGTGTAAGAAGATTATAACTCGCGCGTGGGCGAAAACAAACGGCTCCAAGGTACACGCGTAATACATTTTAAGTCGCGTAATGGAATCACACGGGCTCGCATATTGCCGCATAGCGGCGGCGCCGACTGCCGTTTTGATTCGAGCGAGCACCTAAATCAGATCACTCGAAACGCGAGGCAGCCCGCAGTCTTTAATTAATGGCGGAATTTAATGGCTAGAGGGATTGGAAGCCGCGATCAGGCGGCATCTCCGCGGGCCAATACTTGGCCACTTCACGTATAGAAGCTTTGCGTAAGAAACTTATTCGAGCATAAACAGGTACGCCGTAGAAATTACACGTGCATCGCTACAAAAAGCCATGCCACCATGCGCCAATATGTGCCGAAAGTTGAGGGGAACTTGGTATCAAGCGTCGGACATGGATGCTTTAAACTATTGTTACGCGAGAGTGCAGAAATAGAGATACCATTTATGGATGTAATAAAAAGATTCCGTTGCCTCTGAGAGTGTATATTAAAGTTTGCTCAACTTCAGAGCATAAAAGAAGATCCGAAATAAGAAAAAAGGAAAGGAAACGTCATATTTCCCTCCGTCTCTCCATATTCTCTCTTTCGTGAAAGAAATTCCTCGTTGGAATTATCGTCCATAAAGTTTCGCGCTGTTAAGTTTTCCAAATAAGAGTCGCGAGTATAAAGGGATATTAAACAAAAAAAAGGCGGAATAAAAAGGTAATGCGTGCATACGGATACGGTGACCGGATGCGACATGAGCGGAAAGTGAAGAAGCGGATGCGATCGATCGCGTAAGATAAAGGTGCACGTAGCTTTGAAATCTAGAAAAGTCGCGTCAAAGTTTGTACGTCGCATTTCAATACTTCTTACTCGGCAAAGCGAAAAATTCCGGACACGATTCTGCCAGCGCTTTTTTGACGTCCAAGTTTACTCCTGCCCGTTGGGGGAGGACGGGGGAGCGACCGAGGGGCAGGCAGCAGGTTCATCTTGGAAACGCATTTCCGGCCGAGCCGACAGCCCTTCGACCTCCCTCGCTAAAACTTGGACGTTCCGTCCCTCGTTTCGGCAGGACCGAATTCCAGTCCGAAAACTTTTCATCGGTGTCGCGGTAAATGCGAAACTTCTCCGCTTGTTCTTGGGACAAGGGATTCGCGTCGTTGCCGATTTGACGTTTCACGTTCCCCTTACCTTACCCGATACGCGACGCATCGGCGATTACAGCATTAATTGTTGCGATAAACAATCGTACTTTGAATAAAATTAATTATTTCTACACTCGTACGCTCGTGAACGGGAATTTACATTCGGATATCCGATTCGTCTGATATAACAAATGATATTTGCATCAAAGAAACATGTGCTTGAATGTGTTATTAATTAATTTGTTATTAATTAAATTTAATTTCAAACAATCCTGCCTACATATGCAATATAGTCGAAAAACAACAGGCGATGTTTGATTGATATCCTATCAATTCAAACATCGCCCCTGCAGGCAAGCCAGATTCATATCTGACGATTCTCAACTTTTTTCACTTAAGATACGCGATTAGGATTAGATTGAGTGCTCCAGCAGCCATTCAGGAAATTGTTCAAACTTCCTTTTCTTCTATATTTATTTCGAGACTGTTTATGTATGTCGCAAAAGATATACGAGTAAAGAGAGAGCCAGTTAAAATTAAATTAATTTGATTCATTATTCGTTGAGAGTTTGCTCGACATCTCGATCTTGTAAATATAATATTTGTGCGCTCTGCGTGAGCCCCGGGAGCTTTCCATTGAGAAAATGCGCGTTATAGAGAAGCGAGAGGAGCGTAAATAAGCAATCGCGCGATAACTCGCATTAAATCCGGAAACTACGATAAACTTTTAATCATAGCGAATGACATTTCCCTTTCGAAATATTGCGCGACCCGCCCTTCCATCCCCGCGCTAAAACTTGAATGTCCCGCTCTCGACGTCGCGGTAGGACCGAATTCCAGGGAAAACTTTGCGTCGGCGTTGCCGTAAATGCAGAACTTCCCCGTTCATTTCCATAAAGCCAGTGCCACGTCACTTAACCCCCGGCGAGGGGGTATATATATTTAGGTGGTGTACACAACACACGTGGAGTACATATATATATGCTCGCCTTTATGTACATGTATATATATATATGTGTGTGTGTGTGTGTGTGTGTGTGTATTGCATCGTCGTCTCCCGTGCCGCGTTTGTCTTCATTCGAGCCGGTACGTACGACGGGAAAAAATGGTGCGGCAAATGGGCGGAAAAATGGTCGGGAAAATGGTCGTCTTCGCGATTACCGGTAAGAGGAATAAATCGTGCGAGCGCGCGGATCGGTAAGAATTTCGTTAATTTTTCGCGAACAGAAGCAGCCTACAACCCCCTCGCCTCTCCCTCTCTCTCGTTCGTTCAATTTTGCTCTCTTTCTCTCTCTCTCTCTCTCGGTTGCACCGTCGAACGATCGTCTTTTATCGCCCGAGCGGGCTTTTATGTCTCGTGCATTACCTACTTTACGTACTTTTTTTCAAACACCCAGGTACAAGCGCCAACACACGGCACTAGCTTCGACGCTGCTCGGTGGCCGTACATTCGTACTATTTGTAGGCGTTATCGGTATTTTTATTAGTTCGTTTATTTCCAACGCGTTCGTTTATACGGTGTTCCACGAGAATCGTCTCCATCCTGAAACATTAATTCGGTCCGTTCTCCCCTGCTGTATTTTTTATTCTATCAAACCTAACACCCGATGGCAGAGTCGAGAGCTCGATTAGAGGCGACGTTGGGGGTACATGATAAATGCCGGTTGTGCTGGCAAATTTTCTTAACGCGCTACGCATGGGTCCGATCCACGTTGACAGGGAACGCGCCATTATGACGAGATAGAATTGACGTATGGCGCCGTGATACCGTGACAGATGAGATACGTACGGGCCGGCGTGTCGGCTCGAAATAATTTTTTCCAATTTTTCACGAGGCAAAACGTTCGATCCGGTCGGGACGATAAGGGCCCCCGCATAAATCGTGCTGCAAGAGAGCGAGGCAGCGTTATCGAGCCAGCGACAGTATGGCCGAGCGCGCAGAGCGGGCGCGGACCCTGATAAAGTTCTGTCATTTTTATCGGCGAGTCGCTCGCAGGTTCGTTAAAAAAAAAGGGGGGCAGGAGGGCGAGTCACCGGGGTCAGGCTCGTCAGGCCGGATTACCGGGACGCGGCTGGCTTTGCGAGGGCCTCGCGCGATTATCCGCGCGGCGACAAAGCGTCGCGCAAATCACATTTTAGGAAGTCGCGCTCGCAACTACCCCGGTCGACCACCCCTTTTCGCGACACGTCTCGATAAATTACGACGCCGCGCCGCGATCGATCCCTTTGTTTCGGGTGCTTCGTTTACAGCGCGCGCCGGCTGCTAACGAGGACGGAAATAAAACCGTCCCGATTCCCGTGAGTCTAATTTCATTGTCGCGTGGACGCGCGAAGCTGCACTTCGCGTTTATTTGCTTCGATAACGCGCCGTTCCTGGGGACGATCGAACGCTTTTGCGGCCAATCCGAAAAGACGAAAAGCTGTCCGCGACAGCGGCGGTGTATTAATTCGGTATTTGCTGTAGCTGGGAAGTAAGTGATTTGGACGGAACATCAGCGCAGAACTCTCGTACACGAATAATCTTTCCATCAAAAAAGATTAACGGTATTAAAAGAAATGTTACATGTCTGTATTTTTTCGTACGTATGTACTCATTTGTACGTGCGAATCTCATTTTCCATTTATTTTTAATTAAAAATTGATACCATTTATGCTATCACACACAATTCATACTTATTTTTATAGATTTAATTTAATTAATTTAATTAATTCTACCTCTCCAACATTTTCATAATTTTATAATTTTTAATTAATAATTAATAATTTTAGTTTTTTGAGCACCAGAAATGTCTATGTTATACGCATTATAAACAGCATTTGTAAACAGATGTTGATATCCCGATTAGAAAGCTTAAGCGTCAAGTCAGCTCGTACTTCTATCCACCCGCGCCGCGCCGTTCGTCTCCTTTTGTACGTGGAAACGACATCCGGCTTACAGTTCGGGTAACATCCCGGGAAATTTCACATCAATTAACGACATACCCTCCGTTGGCCCACCCGTCGTTAGCACAGAGAGAGATCTGTACCGCTCATAAATTAACGAAACAATTAGCCTTAACGCGCCGTCGTCGGAATCTTATGAAAATGCAGGGACAAAACGCTTCCCTGGTCCCACACGACTTCCGCGGTATTCGCGTTACGGTGGTCCCCTGCAAATTCCGCCCGTGGAAACGGCCAAAGGGGCGGAGGAGGGTGGCGAAACTGGCCGGGATTACCGGGCTGGCGGGTGACGACGGAAGGCCAAGGAGTGAGTAGGGAGTGGAGCGCGGGGGTGGGCGAGGGTCTAACATTAGAATTCATGCGGAGACATTTGCGGTCCGGCTCCTAACGACCGGGTGTAAAAAGCCGGCCGAAGCCGCGAAGTGGAAGACGAAGCGGCGGTCGCAGCGGAGGCAGCTGGAGACGAAAGCAGGAAGGACGAAAATGATGGCAGGGGGTGCGGTTATGCGGAATGAATAAAAAATTATGTGTTTGAAGGGAAGGAAACGAGGGGGAAATGAGGGTACGCGCGTGAAATCACGCGCGGTCTCGCGCCGGCGACGAATCGCGCGGCGGGCCTCGAACGTGTCTCCTGGGAATTTTTCACCGCGCACAATGCTCAAATTTTTACGCATCGCGTTCATAAGAGGATTTCCCCGGGCCAGATATGTGCGCGAGAAAATTTTCATTTCGCTTACGGAGGGTTTCTAAAGGTGGGAAAGGAAATAATCAATGTTTAGGGCTGTTAATCGAGAACGTTGCGATTGTCTAGTCTTAGTTACTTTTATCGATAAAATATATCGACATAAGAGAGTGGCAAAAAACGTGTCAAGACAGTAAATAAATTAATGCAAGTTTATTCTTTAGAAACTTTAATCTCCCTCGTAATTAATAATTCCAGCTTCTTCCCGTTGTTGTAACTTTAGAGCGCGGCTTAAAATTCAGAATCAAATGATTCGTGAAAGATTGAATGCAAAAATTCGTTACTTATTTGAAACCGCATTACGTGTGTGTATGTGAAATAATAATGATGCTAATGGCACGCGCAATAATGGAAAAAGTACATAGTCGATTATACAGAATAAATAAGTAATGCACGATGCGGTCAATTGATATGGAAAGTGAACCGTGGAAGAACGCGAAATCGGGCAGATGTCGCGGGCAGAATACCCGGATCGAAACATATATAGAAGAATGGATTGAATTGCTAAACGGTGTGAGCGATTTGTTTTTTTTTTAGTGACGCGCGTGACATTTTGAAGATTTCAACCGCTAATTAACGTAACGCGACCGGCGACAGCAGACAAGCAGTGAAAGTTTTAAAAATTATAACAGTGAAAAAAAGAGATGGTGACGCAGTATGAATAAAAGATTACGCAGCTGAAGCGAAATAGAGTGAGCGGGTGAGTTGCAGTTTTAGCGCGCCGCAGTTACATCACCGGAAAATTTAATGCGACGTGTCCGCCATAAATGTTTACCCTTTTAATAGAAACGTGTTACACTTTAAAATTACACGTTTATTATTCCATCAATAATTTTCGTCTAAAGTGACTTTTTCGCCCCGTGCCTGCTCCCCCGCCGAGCGAGGCATACAAAATAATACGCGCGAATCGAGAGCGTGGCAGAACGTTACGTTACATAAATTTATCGGTATACCAAACGCAATCTGATATCTGAGCGCATACAATAATATCACGAGCAATTACGTTAATTATCCCGACCTCGCAAATCGGCAGGTAAAATTAGACGCCAAAATGGAACGCTACCATAACGAAGGGGATTATTTGGTACGTGCGTTTTAGATACCGCGGCGCGCTTCTGCCGAAATTACATCCATCAGTCAAGCCGCGGCGGAACTCTCGAGACTCTCCGAACTCGGGCGAGCAATTTTTCACGTGGACTTTGCTGTAACGAGATTTGTTTATTTGTGAAGTGAACCCGCGAAACTGCAACCGCGACGGATGTGACGAAACGCACGTCAAGCCGGACAGAGAAATGGACGATGCAACGGAGGATGCTCACGAGGAAGAGGAAGAGGAGGAGGATGAGGAACGTGGGCAAGCGGAATATAATATAGGCGGTACCCGAGAAGAAGATGCAAATGTACCCATACCTATTTATCTGTGGAACGAACTCTGGACAGAAGTTATACGAGGGGACGAGCGACGGGATGGAAGTTATACGAGCTTGCGCTGAGTTAAGGACGAGCTTGAACTTTCCCTAGTCGGAATGCGCCTCGGCTCGGTCGCGGGAGCTCGAGCTCGTTAGGTATATCCGCGCTCGTAAGTACCCACGATTGCATGGAATCCAAATAAGGATGGAGACTGGAGGATACAATCGCGAGATCCCTGCCATTGTGGGGAATATATCCCGTCTTTTCGCGACGTTGCACGTTCGCACGACGTACTCGTGACTAATCCGGCGTATTGTCGAATTGCCGTCGAGTTGCGCCGCGTCATTTTTGCCAGCCGGAAAGAGACCGGCCAATAAATAACGCGAAATCGAGTGAAAACGGAGTTTAATTGCATTTCCAATCGCCTTGAAACGCGCAAACATTAGCGCGAAACGTTGCTCGCTAAGGTTTCGCTGGGAGTTGGCTCGATAGTCGGATAGTTTTTAACGTAGACATTGTTCGCGAGCTTTTTCCGTGACCCAACGAGTTCGCTGCATGCTCGAATAAACCATTCCGCAATACGCCGTCGAGTTCCGACAAAGGAGCAGTAAGTGAAATTCGAGTCTCTCGTCATGAGATGGCACGCTTTGTGCGAAACGCCTTCTAATTCTGGCGACAAGAGTTCCTACCGATCCCCTTCCAGTCGCCGTAGCTATCCCGCCGTAATTAATGTACCACGGTACTCCTACCATCGAAGGGAGGATCAATTTTAAGTTTAACAAACGAGCTTGTAACGTCGCAGACAGTGAAGCCGACCCTCGTCGCTCTCGTTAACTTTCGCACCGCGTTATAATCATAAATTGGCCAGCGGGAGAGAAAGAGAGAGATGCAGTATGCTGGATTATCGGTGATCAGCCGTGGAACGTGCTACTTTTCCCTCGATCGATCGACCTAAATGATCAGAGCTGGCTTTGAACTCTCTTTCTCTCTCTCAGGGTTCCGAATCCGATAATGCTCCAAAGAGAATATTATGTATTACAAAAGACGACACGAAACTATTCTAATTAAAAAGTTTGTCTGACGTACGCGTGCATAAGTTTATAGTAAGCGGGGGTGCGTTCGTGCGTGGGAGAGACGTATTTTAAATAAATACTTTCAGTTAATTATATACCGGGGAGCATCGTTCGCAATTATGTTTAAGCTTCTCTTAATTAAATTTAATTTCATGCTTTATCATTTGCGGAATGTTCGGACGATTTACGAGTTTGTTTATCCCGAGGATATTCCGGAGATATGATATTACAGCACGGTTATATTCTCGGCGAAGCAAACAGCACCGCGCTGCGTCAACCAAAGTTATTATGTCTGCTTTCTTTGTTGCTCCGAACGTTTAGCTCGTTGAAGTCGGCAGGCGAGCAAAGCACCGAGTATAATTCACTCCGTTTGATTTATCTCCTCCGATTTATCTTGTTTGCATGCCCTTTTTTTCCTCTCCGCGACTCGGAGTGCTCCGCGTAGCGCGACATTGCGAGAAAGATCGTTTCAAGAAGAGAGAGCTCCGGCGAACGTCAAACGGCGGCCTTTCCGGGTCTTCAAGCCTTCCGGGGCTCTCTTTCTCTGTCTCTCTCTCTCCCTTCCTGTATATTAATGTCGTAAATTACGAACGCTTACGTCCCTGCCGGTCGCGTTCTTTGGCGAGTGTCTCGCGAAAACGTTGCACGGATTCAGGATGAAAAGCGTTTTATGCCAGTTGCGCACCGTCCGACCAAATCCAATATATTATCCAGTACGAAGAAGGTACATGTACGTGTGCACCTGGTACGTGTATGTGCATCTACTCTTGAATGAAATCATCCCCTATCACGACGCACTTTTCCGACAACTGACAAGCATTTTCATACCATTCAGCACGAAGTTCTCGGTAAAGAGCGCGCCGGAGAGAAGAGCTTTCGGTAAAAAGCGCTTCAGACGAGGCATGAGGGAGAAAAAAAAGAGAGAGAGAAAACGAAGAAGAGAGGGGGGTTTCGGTAAAAACTTTTTTCCCCGATGAAATTGAAAAGCTCGTCGCTTGGCGGAATAAATGTCGATAAAAATCATTTCTCTTCATGGGACGACGATCGACCTTTTTACGTCAACGCGTTCGATTTCTGAACTTCGTTTTAATCAGAAACGCGTGAGCTTTGCTCCTCAAAGACGAGCGACCGCTTTTCGATCTGGCGATTATTAATACCGATGAAAATTGATCACCTGGCGGGGGCACTTTTCAATCATCAATATTAATTAGTCCCGCGAAACCGCGCACAAATTACGAAAGTTCGTCCGGACACGAGAGAAATCGGGGACAGGGGGGAAAGAAGGAAAGGAGAGTAAGCCTGATGGCAAAGATTGTGGACACGGGATGCTGCTTCGTTGTTCCTCTAATCGTTGTTGCCTCAGTTCGCCTGTAAATCTGTGCCCGGATTAAACTTTAAGTTTTTCTGACTGACGTCGCTATTCATTTCCACTTAATCGCAAGAAAACACCCAACTCGCTCGAGTAAGTTGGGGTTAATCGATGACTGCCCTCGCGCTTATTCATCGGGAATAAAGCGAGTATATTAGTACAATGAGAATTAAGAATTTTTCTCAACTGCCTCGCCAACTGTAACGAGTCGGTCAATCTACTCATTTCCGAACATTCTATTAACTTCACTTTACATTTCAAATATGAGACATGTCGCTGAATATCACTTTTACAATTCTCTATATTTTATACATGATTATATTGTGCATATCTGCGAGATTCGTAGAACGTTTCTACTCACTTGTGCACTCGTACACCCTCAGAAAGGATTTCTGATAACAAGACGAAAAATATTCTTGACTAATTTAATCGTATACAAGTATAAAAAATATGAAAATAAAACAATTTTTAATTTAAATCAGTAATTTCTATTCTTCTCTCTCGAATTAAATAAGATTGTCTTACTGTCTTCAGACAAGAGTAACATGTACAAATTTATCCTTATATATTCTTGTATGTAGAATAATTTGATATTACCGCCACTTTATAGTAGGCTTCGTCGATGTCGACGCGTCATTTTCTCACAGTCGCTCGTCGACTCGGCGCCGTCCTTTATTCGGATAAAACGGCCAATATTTCTGTGTTGCAATCGAAAATCGGGAAAGTGTTTCTGTTATTTACAATGAATAAGTGCAATGTAAGTAAGTATATACAATATACTTACTTGAGAAATAAGATTCGAGATAAGACATTTCCATATCTTTTGCACTTATTCATTGTAAATAACAGAAACACTTTCCCGATTTTCGATTGCAACACATAAATATTAGCCGTTTTGTGCAGATTCTACAAATTCTCTTAGAAGAATAGAATAAGATGTCTTTTAGATCTCACAATATTGTGAAATCAAGAATATTTTGAACTTGCTAGAAATTTGTATCTAAATCCTTCTGAGAAAATGAATGAGATAGCGCCAAGATTATTTGAATCTAGATTTTCGAATTTTCTATTGAAGATTAAAATATGCTTCTTTTCAATAATAAATATGATTGTCGCTATAGCGATCTTATTTTATGATAGATTAAAGAGTAATAGCATTAAGTCCAGAAATCTTTTCTGTGGGTGTAGGATTGTTACAGTTATAAACGTCGTCACGTGACCTCCTTAATTGTCGCAGAATGTATCGATCCGCCATCGATCCGTAAAGTTCAGGTGTCGAAGAGGGGGAGGGCGAGAAGTACCGTTAACGCGGCTTGCAATTACTCGCGGAGAACCTAATTATTCATTCCGCCATGCCGATTACGTTCATTCAATCATCGGCATTTACGGGCTGCGAGGGCGTCGCGACGCGGCCGAGGGATTATCCAGCCTCCGATAAGATACTTCCAGGCCGATTTTTCTCCGCTTCTGCATCCAATCTGCAGTTCTTATCGATTTCTTATTACTTAGGGAACGGTTCCCCCCCGGTTTCCGCCGGCTCGTTTCTTGCGTCTCGCGTGACTTTCGGAGAGTGAACCCCCGGGGGGTCGTTACTCGCGCGTTTGCACCCCGGTCACCCCTTTTATCGCCCCGTCCACCCGATCGTCGTTCATTTCGCTAATCTCCGACGAAGGTACCGAGATCGGCGCTTGCCTTTGTCAGCACATTGGCATGATCGAATCGTCCCTCCTTGGCAATAGACTCGTTAACGTTTTACTGCCCCTCTGCCCTTTTTCTCCGGCGAGTCATAAATTTGATTCCGATAAATCGGTGCGCCTGATTACGCATAGTGCTGGATTTGTTTTCTAATATGTTTACGCAAATTTCATTTCCATGGGCGCAAGCCGACTGAATCCGTTTCGCGGTGCGGTAGCATCGCGACATCGCCTTTGTCATTGCGCAGAATTAAATAGTTTATTACGGCGCTGCGAACACTGGTGGAAATTAATTATTTTGCTAGCCGTAGGATCAAATCGCCGATTAATTAAGCGTCGCTACTGAATTAAACCCATTTCCAAACGCGCAATTAATCGCGCGCATTGTAGCGCGAATTAGCAGGCGCGGAGTAATCAATTATCAATCGACGCATCACGTGCTCGTTTATTGCGCCCCAAGACGACAAACTCACGTGTCAGCAACGAGAAGAAACGTTGGAAACATCTCGAAATTGCATCAGAGACTCGATCGTCGTTCGCGATCAAGACTCGCGGCCAACAGGTTTGAGCACGCGACAACGCGAGCCAGCAGAAAGGACAAGCGATCGGAAATAATTCCTCGCAGGCAGCTGCTGCGAGAGAGCGCAAGATTCCAAAATGAGAACGACTGTAGTCTCGGGGTGGCTCGCCGCGAAAGTTTTAAATGGCCGGGGGGCACGGCAAAGACTCGCGGCGTCTCCCAATCTAATTCGAAAGTTTTAAATCGAAAGCGTAATGACCTGGCGTTCGCCCCCGCTCCCCCTCGTCGGAGGGTAGTCGCTCGCGACGACTCCCCCCTCGTCCGTCTGATCGCCCGATCTTAATGTAAGAACCGCGGGCTAAAGCTGACACGCGCGCAAACGACGGAACAAATTCCGCGCTGTCCGCCCTCGGCGAGCCGCGTAATTCGTTAATTGAGACCCGAATCGAAGCCGTTTACCGCGGCAAGCGCGTATTTTCCAAGTGTCGATTACACCGTAATTACGCGCGCAACCGCATAAAGGACAAATCGCATTATGCCGGCGAGCATATGGCTGATTCCACATATCTGTCATTTGCAAAATATAAATTATTATATGTATATCTTGCGTGAAACGGCGGCAGAGTACACTCGCGTGGCATTTAAATCGCATTTACGCCCGTGCGTAACCTGCGTGCGTGTGGGTGGGTGATGCAAATGCATTCGGTCCCTTTAAATGTAACTGGCGTGGCAGAGCGTTATTTTTCGATTTGCACAATGTATATTTATACACTTTCGCTTTCGCGCGGAATTCGGAATTCCGTCGAGTTGCGTTGCGTTGCGTGGCGGCGCGGCGCGAATCGACGTAACGATCATTACGAGTCCATTCGTCGTGGAAACTGGAATATCCGAGCGATTCGCGCGGAGATGCGTGCTCCTTCGCGTAGGACGCCGCGTCTATTCCCGTAGATGCATTCGAACGCATTAGGAGCATCTTAATTTACGCTGATGAGCTTCGATAATCCGCGTGCAAGAAATTAGATAAGATAAATCTCTAAGTAGCGCGTGACAGGTGTGATATACGAGTGCAAAACTATGCCCGAGTCAATTCCCAGGGAAAATTGGACCCGCGCTGGGCGGGTTTCTCAAACTACAGAATAATGTACGTTTGCATATTGCGTGTCTGCGCGGGTAACTTTGAATGGGCCCTTAACCTGGACAGTCAAGCCACACCACGTCGCTTTCCGTGAGAAATGACAATCGGAAATGACGCGTTCTCAGCTACCCCAGAAGCCTGTCTGCTGCCTCGGTGGGAACAAATAGCGTTTCTCCGCGAGTTTACCGAGTTTTCGTGATATCGTCGTCACCAAGTAACATTGCGGCTTAAACATTTTCCGTATATCTCGAAAACCGACACCACCGAACTCCGGCTACGGTGTAATTTACGCGATTACCTCGGCACAATGCTGCGGCAGTGCCGCGACACTCGGTGTTATTAACGTGACGTTATTAATTTTTAAACGGCTGCGATTATTTATATCTTCATCGTGAATTCTTGCGGGGGAAAGAGAGAACGGGGGATATCGTTATCGTTTATATTCGCTCGATTATTTTTATCACCAATGATTTACCGATGCATTTTTCTCGCGTTAATCGCATGCGAAGGTGAACATCTTGAAAATGTCGATGCGGGAGAGGTATAAATCCGCGGCACGTTCCCGTTTCTCGATGGCGCTATTTCTGGGCGACGAAACCGACGTATTTTTTATTCCCGCACCATGATATATCTCTCCGTGACACGCGGAGGAGTCTCTTTCGCGCGCCTTGTACGCCCGCGCTATCCCCGGGTAACTCGTCAGTTTAGACCGCTTTTATGGCGAACGGTTTCCCGGCGATACTGCGTGAAAAATGCTCTTCTGCATGAACAGGGAACTCCGCCGAGAGACATTACCATTACCACTCATCTGGTTACCGGAGAACCGGAGAATCCCCTCATCTGTCGTTGTCGCCAGGCCAAGTCGCGAGGAGCGAAGCGCGGCGATTCTGCGCGGCCGCCGGCCGCGTGTAATATATTCATTAAATAAGTAAAACGACGCAGATTCGCGGCAAACAGCCGTAAAATAAAACGCGGGAGAAAAGACGGGGGACGTGCGTGAGTGATACGCGAGTGGGAAATATAATAAATCTGAATCTATACGCACACGCGCGCGCATTCCGCTTCCGCTCGGATACGCGTGAGTGATATTTATATTTCACCGAGTACTTTTACCCCGTGCGTGGATACAAATTTCATTTATACGCGATTAAATAAAATTGCGCAGCCCCCGCGTTTCCAAAGCCCATTTACAATTATTTGTATGCCGATAATTAAAATATGTAAATATTTTGCCGCTCACTCGGTGAGACAAATATCGAAAACCTTCAAAATTTTATTACAAATTTTATTACACAATTTTATTATTATATTTGCGTGCGGGGTGATATTTTAATATAACGAAACACGAAGCGATCTGATGCATGCGCGCGTGTAAACGGTGCGACCGAGTTAATGATGTTTGATTCGAGTCGCTAATTACGGAATCCGCGCGGCAGCGTTTAAAGATCGTGTACGTAAAGTTTACCGTAAGTACGGGCGTCGCGGAAAGAAAGTTTCCCGAAAGTCCTGAAAGTTGCGCGGCATCCTTGCGTTCGCATTTTGTAATAAAGATATACTCGGAGACGGCGACTCCTCATCGGTCTCGCTTTTCGTCGACCTCGTCGTTGTGTTTGCCAAAGTAACGCATACTTTCGGATAAACCGCGCGGGAATTGAACGCGGCCTCGCACCTGACGTCGCGTGCAACTCGACGGAAACGACGTCAAACGGCATGGTAGGAATGTCTTCCTCCCAGGCGACATTGTCTAGGTTTACCTCGGGATTCTTAAAGTTGAGAATCCCGCGCTCAAAGATTAAGATACCCTGAAATCCCCCCGAGTCTTCAAACGGAATATCCCCCCGCCTTATCCAACTCTGCATAATATTACGGAGCTCATTTTTTAGAATGCCACGGCATTGGTGAATTTTTTATTTACGACGGGGAATATCACGATGATGAAAGCGTGAGTCGTAATTTAATTTTCATATCTCGACGGCGTAAACACGTGCAAATCGACATTATTCTCGTGTATTTGAGTATTTGTTTAGTCTGACGTAAATCCTCAAAGGAATCGGACTCCGTTCGTCTCCGCTGTATACGTGACACTTTGTGTGTGTGTTTGTGAACGTTTAAATAAAATATAAACTTTCATATATAGATATTTCAAAAAAGTGACGTTTTTAATAAACATCGTGTCTACTTTTTAAAGAACGTTTCAAGTCTAAATCTAAATTGCTGCACTTTTCGCTACCACAATATTTTAATTATTTTAAATAACGTTTCTGATAAATACATGTACATTACGCAAATGAATATAAGAGATATTTGTTAGAAGAAATTGTTAGACCGTGCGATTTCATAGTAACAAGCAAATATTTACTCACTTACGCAATGCAATTTCAATGCACTCTTCGAGCAATTATTTAAATTACATTTTAATTAAAATGAAAACGTAAATTAACTTGGGCTTGCATTAATAAACCCGTAAACATTGTAACCACCTTTATCTTTCGTTCTCGTCACTCACGTTCGCGTGAGCCAATGTTTGCACTTGGATTTGCTATGCGGGCGTGTATAATCGCGGGGTTTATCTCGCGTCTGCTTTAGGATAAAGGGATAGAATATTTTTAACGTTACGTCGAGAAGCAATAAGGGGAAAATAACAGCGAAAACAATATAATTAGATGAAACCAGTAAACGTGGCCTTTATCTCCAAAATATGATTTTATCTAATATCAAAGTCTACACAATGTGTTCAAAGCAAACCTGATCTATTGACATGAAAGCAAATATTTAATTTAGCGATTTACTAAATTAAATGGTGTTTTAATTAGACATATCTGATTAACATTTACACTAACGATATTATGAGCTGATGGAACATAAATTTGCATGCATAACATAAATTCGTAATCAATCTCGAATACTTCGAATTCGATATAACTGAGAGTTCAATACATTATACATCGATTTATCGAGATTAATATCTCGTAATACATATCTGGTTATCATTTCATAGCCAAACTATTAAATAGCGGTATTAAATAGCAAATATTAAAATAGACAATTGTAATATATATAGATATTACTAACATACATACAATGCAGTTTCATAACAAGTTACAACAAAATTAAATTCTGAAAGAGGGAAAGAGTTATAGTGTACCGAAAATCGATCACATTAACAGCTGGAATTAATAATGTGGGCTGCGAGGGACGCAAATGTCGTGAAGCAATATCTAATTCATGGACTCGGTCAAACACGATCAAAAAGAATATCTTAAGCGTGCAAATCGGTATGAAACGAAGAGGCGGACGGCGCCGGCACACACTCCTTGTGAATGTACATTATAAATTTGTAATCGTCATCGACTTTTACCCACCATTCGCCAACAACGACGACGACGACGACGACGACGGAGACGACGATGGGCCGATGTTTGCCCCGGGATAAACCGCGCGGGAATAGAAGCCTGGGATTCATCTCGCGTCTGGTTCAGGATGCGGGAAGAAGGGCGCGAAAGCGTGGAATAGGTGGCGTGGCGAGGGCGGGCGACGAGGGATCGCGGAAGGGTATAGGGAAAAAAGGCGGGAAATACCCTCGGGAGCCCTCGGCAGATTTATGCCGGCCCTGGCTGGCTGGTTGGCTCGCTGGCGCCCCGTATACATTCATCCCCCTCTGTAGCGAGAGTGCGGGGATGACGGGAAGGTTACTCTTCCTCTCTCCTGATCTCCTCCTCTCCTCTCGCCCCTGCGGGGCAAAGGATCTTGCAGGATATTATACGATATGCACCGAAAGTTGATAGATGGCTATTACGTTCCGCTAAGACGAGCGTAGCACGCCGCCGCGAAAATTCTCTCCCTCAGGATTCTCCGGTTCTACCGTGTGATTTCTCAACGGAAAAAACTCCCCCGTCCGCGTTCCACCACCAGCACTATCACCACCGCCGTCCTCGTCGCCGTTGCCGCCGTCATCGTCGTCGTCGTCCCTACGCTCGCAATAATTTTCGGTTCCCTCGATGGCGACCCTTCCGAAAAACCCGGTCGGCCTGCAGGGGATCGTAGGTGCCGTGCCGTGCTAACGTCAGAGGGATACGTTATTGAAAATATTAAGGAGCAGATTTATTTAAGGATATTCCCCTTCTTCATATTTCTCGATTCGTCCACGAGTCGAGTCCCCGCCACCCTCGTTCGATACTCGATACTCGTTCGCGTTGCGCTTAATGGGAAATTATTAATGTGCCCGTGTGCGCGCGCGCGTGTATTGATATAAGCGGATAGACGCGCGATTTCGCGCGTGGAACAGAAATATTCTGCCTTTCTGGTGTCTGGTTTACGCCCGACGCTTTTCTATTTCATCGGGCTTCGAGAGTAATGCCCGGGCGAATATAAATGAAGCGTATTGAAATGAAAATACATGCGTCTATCCATGATAAAGGGAGAGACGGTCCAGTCTCATAATGATTTTCGATGTCCATTATCTGTACTAGGAAAAGCCACGGCTCTCCATCACACATCTGCTTAAAGTTGGATAAATGTTATTAAAAAGCGAATATAGTGGGAGGTCTTTCACGATATCCGTATCGCACGGCAGATCATTTCTTTTCCCTTTTTCTCCTCCCCTTTCCCTTTTTTCATCGCGATAGAGTTTTTTTCACCTTTCTCCCATCCCGCGAATGACATTTGCTATTCAGCAACTCGTTTCATATACGCGATGGATAATTAATAACCGCCGATTCATCAGGCGAAATATCAAATTTATGAAATGTAAATCTCTTTGATCGTATTCACTCGTGAATACTCTATCGGAGAAATTTCCAATAATATTAATCCTAAATTTCTCTGGCGACTGAATTATTATATTATTATTTCGTAGATACTATTGCATAATTAACACGCGCACACGCTCGCGCGTTGCTATCAAATGTCGTAAATATCGACGTTCCATCCGGAAACGGAAACACGTAAAAATATCATCACGGAGTGATGCAGGAGCGAAGTTTTTCTTCTTCGCGTTTTGCAGTAAACGGGAAACCAGCGGGCCGGAACATTATGCGGGAAGCGACCCGACAATAGATTCGCCGGGCAGAAAGCAGTCTCGCAGCGGGATTATAACGGGGTCTTGATCCGGGTGAACCGAGCAACATTAATACAATTAACGGAGCTTTGCTAAGTACCGTAACACGGCCCCGCTTGCCCCTTGGACTTGGCCCAAATAGCCGAGCCGCATCGCCGCGACGAATCCGCGCGACTGTCGGCCGCGGATTCTACCCACGAATTCTTGGGTTAATAGAATCGCAACCACGACGACGACGTCGTCATAAGCGCACGGCGCCGGGAAATCGCGCGAATTAATCGCCGCGTTACGTACGGATCGTTGTCGTGAACGGAAAATCACCGCGAATCCCATTCCGGCGTAATCCCCGTTCCCGGCGAAAATCGTGCAATTTGCGACGCGCAATCGGCCAAGGGTTTCAGCTATCGATCTACTTAGGCGGAGCTGTATATGCCGGTTAATAAGGACAGAGGGCGAGCATTAGCCGCTTACTCGGCGCGAATGACGGTTCATCGATTTATCGGTAATACGGCATGGACGCGCGTCAGCGAATCCGATCGGGTCACCGTACAATCGTAAAGTGTCTTTGTAGCGCGGCGCAATAACTGCGAGTTCGCCGATGATAGGAGACACCGGTATCTTTGGCACCCGGAGTGCCCTTTGTCTTTCTATACCCGCTTCCGGTTCGGGACGGACTCGCTCGACTTCAAAGCCGGGAGACCGCTGTAGCACGATTGGACCGACGCCCCTTGGTGAGAAGAGAAGCCGTGAAGCGGTTTGCGAGCCGATCGATCGGCTCTTTCGAATTTCGGATGTACGCGACGAGCGACAAAGTGAGAGAAACTACGACTACGATGAATCCCGAGGGATTCCCGGGTAATTCGCGCGAGAGCGCTCGCGAGAACATCGATTCGAGGCGCAAGGGACGCGGAACGTAATATTCGGTAGATACGTGACGTCGGCGAGCGCTTGCGAGTGGAAGCGGAAGCTTCTTTCCATCGAAATGATATAAATATGATATAAATTGCTGCTTTATTCGCACACCCTCAGACAGGATTTCTGATAACAAAACGAAAAATATTCTTGACTAATTTAATCGTATTACAAGTATAAAAAATATGAAAATAAAACAATTTTTAATTTAAATCAGTAATTTCTATTCTTCTCTCTCGAATTAAATAAGATTGTCTTACTGTCTTGAGACAAGAGTAACATTTATGCTTATATATTCTTGTATGTAGAATAATTTGACATTAGCGCCACTTTAGAGTAGGCTTTGTCGATGTCGACGCGTCATTTTCTCACAGTCGCTCGTCGACTCGGCGCCGTCCTTTATTCGGATAAAACGGCCAATATTTCTGTGTTGCAATCGAAAATCGGGAAAGTGTTTCTGTTATTTACAATGAATAAGTGCAATGTAAGTAAGTATATACAATATACTTACTTGAGAAATAAGATTCGAGATAAGACATTTCCATATCTTTTGCACTTATTCATTGTAAATAACAGAAACACTGTCCCGATTTTCGATTGCAACACATAAATATTGGCCGTTTTGTGCAGATTCTACAAATTCTCTTAGAAGAATAGAATAAGATGTCTTTTAGATCTCACAATATTGTGAAATCAAGAATATTTTGAACTTGCTAGAAATTTGTATCTAAATCCTTCTGAGAAAATGAATGAGATAGCGCCAAGATTATTTGAATCTAGATTTTCGAATTTTCTATTGAAGATTAAAATATGCTTCTTTTCAATAATAAATATGATTGTCGCTATAGCGATCTTATTTTATGATAGATTAAAGAGTAATAGCATTAAGTCCAGAAATCGTTTCTGTGGGTGCATCGTTACATTTATTTGTGTTCGATTACGTGGTTATAGGTAATATAGGGGATGACAGTAATGGTCGGGGTTACAAATAAGCGCTGAGCGAACGACGCTGCGGATGGATTTCAGGTATCTCGCGGCGTTACGGTGAAGAAAAATGTATAATACAATATATCTTCATTACAAACGTGTGTGATAACTGTTATCGTGAAAATTCACGCTCGCTACGCTCCGGTGTAAATCAGGATAAGTGACACGTAATGGCTCTTGGGATAATTCCGGAACTTCTCACACCATTGAGTACTGGATGGCACCATCGAGAGCGAGCGACCGACGAGCTAGCGAGAGAGCGGTCGACTGCCGAATCGCGCAGTAACATAACAATGAGACAATTTCGCCAACTTAATCGCGTGATTGAACGGAGTTTAATCACCAGATTGCAATTGACCGACGAGCATGGTTAAATCGAGTTTCATGTCGCGGCGCCGCCGAGCGACATGATTTCGCGACGAGCGATCGTCTTTCCCGTCTCGAAATCGTCTCGAAAACTCGGCGGACTTTTTTTTTCTATGGGACTTACACGGTGGTAAAATAACGATAATGCTCAATGCCGATGAAAACGCCACTTCCGCAGCCGCGAAACACACGTCGATGCTAATCGAGCGGCTTTTGTCCCGGGCACGGCGCCTCCTTGGAAGCGGTCGATCGCGATAGCTTCTCGGTGCACTCTATCGTCCGCACGTGCCTCGTAGCGCCGGGAAATGGAAGCGTTTCGCCTCTCCGGCAAGGTGGCGAGATCGGTATCTGCACGCGGTGCCATAGAAACGAAACGTTACTTATTTCATATCCGACACGGGCCGCGCGAGCTTGCGGCGTATTCAATGGCGCGGAGATGTCGCGCTTTCCGGCACGTACGCGCCTCAGCATTGTTGATAAGTCACCCTGGCTGTGACACCGGTACAGATATCGCGAACAAAACGCGAAATCGATTTCCACCCCCTCATGAGACAGAAACGAAATTCCGCGCTCCACGCGGGGGCGCGCGCGCGCGCGGACATTTCAGACACTTTAAATGCAGTAGTGAAAAATTGTCCCGGACAATCCGGGGGAATATTCGCAGCGGAATTCGATTCACTCGACTCCACTCGGGGATCGCTCGAGTGGAGCGCGAGCAAGCGAGGCGACGATCGACGTTTGAAAATGTCTGTGAAATATTTAACGGCCTCCGCGAGTCGTTCATGATTCAGTTTCCTTGCCGAGTACGTCGTCGACGTGCGAATAACTGCGATTTCCGGGGAAAAATGTCGCACGCAGGGCGCGACGCGCCTTGGATCGAATAACGATTCCGAGCCGATGGAGGGATCTGTATACACTCATATACTCACTGAGACGGGACAGCTTGTAGGCGTCCGCGGTGTTGATCACATCCACGAAGGCTTGCAGCTCAAACTTGCGAGTGGTGACGTTCTGATTGTGATTCCTCATCGCGAACCTGAAGGCGGACTGCACCTCGTCGGTGCCCTGCTCAAAAATGGCACCTGCAAGCAGAGAAGAGCACCAATGATTTTTCAAAAAAATACAACTGAACTGAATTATTCAAATGTTATCTCGCGCAGCGGAGACGCAGAGCGTGATGCATCCAGAGCGGAATATATAGATAAACGGACGAGCGAGTCACGAAATTTGAAATACGGCGTCCCGATAGCTGCATATATGATTTAAAAAAAAAACGCGTGATACGCGCGAACTTAATAAATGTCGAGGGGAAACGCGATTATCTCGCCCGTCGTGAAATCGGATGTGATAATCCGGCGCGACATCCTGTATCGGATGTCTGATGTGCGGCGCTCCGTTTACTACCGGCTTGCGTATAGTGCAGTGGTAGCAGTCGGCGTCTGCTCAGACAACGTCTGCATACGAGGCCCGCGTAATTACACCGATCCACTCGGCGTTAATAGTCGGTAATACGTACCGATATTAATGCCGTGTTGCTCGCCGTGTAATTTACCGTAAACCGAGACACGTATCCGATAACCCGGAATTGATAAGGGATCGGGCGCGATACGCGCGGTGTCGCGCACTCGAAATCGAACGACACGAAGGACTCGTTTGCAGGAGGCTTGCGCGCGGGATCCGCGATGAAAATATCGATGTCGTCGCTCTGCAAAAATAATACGGGCCGCACGCATTTATCAAGCTATTTATTCCACGTCAAACGTATCGTATATATCCAGATGCCGGCGTCAATGCGGTGATCGATGATACGCTAACGCGGTATGCGTCGTATAATCGAGTAACTGTCAGCGCTGAATACTGCACTTTGTGTCTTCGTTATTCCGAGCATCCGGCGTTACCATTAATATCTGGCCGTGTAGCCAAGCCGGCCGCGAGCACGGATTTTCGTATACATAAAGTGTAACGCCCGCCGCCTCCCTTTCTACCCGCGGGAGTTAGTCGCGCGAATTGGCGACGCTCGCCCAAGGGGCGAGCAACGAAGGCGTGGGAAAGAGAGAGGAACGAAGAACGGGCAATCGTGCAAATTGACAAACTTGTATCGAAATAATTTTCGTTACGACTTTCCAAGTTGTAACGTCGCCGAACGTCGCCCTGCCCGGGAGCTGTTTTTCCTCGCCTCCGCGCAATGAGAGAACTTTTCACGCGGCGCGCGAATAAGATACGCTCCGAAGTGTTACACGATATTATAGCGCCCCTTTTCTCGTTTCATTTCTTCCCACTTGCCGCCTGTCTGCCTACTTTCCCGTCTACTTGCTCGCTCACTTGCTTACTTGCCTGCGCGTATGCCCGTCACACATGGATGTTTCTTTTGCTTTCATGAGAGCATCTAATTTCGTAGTTGCGCGCCGCGCCTCGTGAAATATCGGCGGCAAGTTTGGAACAAAGTAGTATTACGATCCACCCCGGAAATCCCGCGGCCCGACAGTAAACTGGAAGTGGACAGGATATCGCGCCGCGACGTGATTTCATACTTTGAAGGCGCGCGGAGTGATATTGCCTCACGCGTAATCCGCGCAGTTATTAACTCGTCGGCATTGTACGCGATGAACAATGCGCTGGACAAAGAATTGGCCCTACCCTTCCTCTCTCTCCGTATGAAAATTACGCCGTTAGATGCGCGGATGATAAAATACACGTTTTCGTTCTTTCTCCGCGTGCGTGATCGCGGAAACGGCTCCGCAAGGAGATTTGGCTCTGGATTATTCAACGAAAATAATAAATCTGCTTTCGCGTATATTAGTCTCTTAAGGGTGTAACACGCACGCACACATACGCACGCTGTATAAATGCAAAATGGTGCGCGAAAAAGGCAGCGAGCGCGGTGTTCGCAGTGATTAGCCACGCGAATTCGCGATATCGCTGCGGATCCTCTATCAGATCGCATTTTCCATCCCGATAAAATGGAATTACGGTGCAGTAGAGTTCCAATTAAAATTGCGAGCATTAAATACCGAGCATTGGTGCGCGGACAACAATAGTCCCGCCGAGTAATCTTGCCTTTTAAACTGCCGGGCGCGTGTCAAGACACGAGGCGGACCCGTCGTTTTACGAGGCGCATAATTTTATTATCTCGCTGCGAACGTACAGGGACGGGAGAAGAGATACCGCGCGGCAATCTGAGCCATTATGCTCGTTGCACACGGGAAAACGCTCGCCGCGGAAAGAAGCCCATTGTAACTCGGGCGACACGGCGCGATTACACCACAATAGCGTCGCTAATTTCTTGTAATTGATATCCCGGGAAACGTAGCCCCGCTTATAATCTGCCTGCACCCTTAATTCGCGGTTTACCTCGAACGGAATTCTTGTTCCTTGAATATCCGGCGAGATATTTAAATCGCCACGTGCGAGCGGATTACGGCGCGGCATAATCGGCCCGACGATAAAAGGATTATTATCGCGCACGTGTGCCTGATAATTAGCGCGTGTTGTAAGCGATTAATGCCTTTGGAGCGGTTTTGCGCCGTCCGGGCGAGACGGGAGATTAGATCGGAAGAGAAATGTCCGTCATACGTGACCCGTGGCTAGCCCGTGATGTCGGGATACCATTCGATTAAAATACTTGAAACGATGAATCGTAAAAAAAGAAAGAAAGGACAAAAAGGGAGAGAGAGGATTAATCTCCCATTCTCCGGCAACCGCGTGCCCCGCATTGCTTGCCGAAACGAGTTCGCTGAATATCTTCGACGATATTAAAATTATTTTACATCGGGACCGCGAAACGGTTTTACCAACCGGAATGAAAATCGGCGTCAGCGAAACTGCAACCGCGTAACCGGATCGCGTAATTACAATAAAATCCGCAACGCCGCATTGCTGGCAGCGTCACATTAAGCTAATATTAATTAACCGGCCCTTCATTTGCCGTGTCACGAGCAGAAATTCGTGCGTTGCAAAAATTCCGCCGACTGCGGAAGTAATCGCAACAAAAGCGCGGGCCACACAGTACGGCCACGCGAAAATTTATATCGCAATTTCGGTTCCTCGCGCGAACTCGTCGGTGGCTGGAACAATACGTGCGTCGCTTGCGTCGCAGATGGCAAAGAATAACGTCGCGCAACTCGCGAGGATCAAAGGTGCGTACGTGCACCGCGTGCTCGTTACGTCGGCAAGTTTGACGAGTTGCCGCGATAAACCTGCATCACGGAGTGATATAGGTATTTATGATGCATCCTAGGAAACTTGAGCCAATATATTGGGCTCGCCCTTAAATGCGACGCGCAAAACTTGGCCGGTAAATCACCGCGCGGCGCGCGCTTACTACATCCGGCGTATTCTTATTACCGGACAGCGCGGGAGCCGGGGCGGATTAATTCAGCTCGCAACCGTATAATTAAACGACGAATATTGCCGTTTGCTGCAAAACCGGCGTACCGACCGCTAAACTCGATTTGCACGACGAGGGCTCGCTTTATATGCAAAATATGGGGCTATCAGTTTCGTCCCTGTGTGGACACGCGCATGATAATTCGCCCCATAGCGGACAAAAAGGCCTCCACCAGGGCGAGTGCATCCCAGGTGCTCTTCGTCCCTCCGCTGCACGCACCCGCGCGTTTCCGTTCCAACTTCAGCTCCACCGATTATCCCCCGCGTAACCCCCGCTCTAAACGCGCGAGTAGCTACTTCCGTTTATCACCTCCGACGAATCGTGCACGAGTTCCATCGTGGCGAGGCCGGCAGATAACAAAAGGCAGGAGTCTCGGAGTTGTCGACTCTCTCGCCCCGTGCCTCAGACAATATTCCACCCCGCGTCACCCTGTCGTGCGTAGGCAGATGTACTGACGGGTATCGTGCACCTGATACGTCAGTGCTTTTAAACACCGGGCCAGGGTACCTGTGTTTATCTCCGCGCGCGTTGACAGGTGGAGCGCCGCCGCGCGTCTATTGATTGGTGCCCCAGCCTCCCTACCAGTGTCTCACCCTCACATCGATGCCCCCTCCACTCGTGCGGCAACCCCCTGCTGCGTCTCCTCGCCCTCCAGCCCTCGTCTGGCTTCTCTCTTCATCCCCGTGCTCTGCATCTCTCTCGGTCGCGCGCATCCCTTGCGCGCTCTCTGCCTTCCTCCGCCATCCTCCTTTCTCTCTCCTCTCCTCTCGGCGTGTCTTCGTCTTGTCCGTCCCTCTCTGTTTCCTTTACTCTCCTCTCGTCTCTCTCCGTTCGTCGTTATTTTCGTTCTCTCGGTCTCTCCGCAGCTGTCTGCGAGTCCCTATCATTTTCCCCCGTCCTCCTCGTCCTACTCGCCGCGCGCCGTTCTTCGTTTTCTCCTCCATGTCGACCAATAATTCGCTCCCTTTTTGCCCTTATTTTCTCTCTTTCGTTTCTCGCCCGCATACTCGAGAACCGCGGAATCTCCACTATTCCCTCGTACGTATATACGCTCGCTCCTCTCTCTCTCTCTCTCCTTTCCTCGCTCGTCTTCCGAACTCCGACGCTTTCTTCCACCCTTTCCCACGACTCCTATCAAAGCCGTGGTCTCCAAGCCGATCGCGCGTGCTCTCTCTTTCTCTCGTTTTTGCGAGCGCTCGTTGGAGATTTTTCCCGATGCGCGCGGCTTTTTCTCCCGCGGCTGTTATTGTCGATTGAGCGATGCGTCGCACCCGCGATGGCAGCCGCCCCCGTAACGGCGACTCCAATACTTAATAAGTATCGGAAAGCTCGAGATGAATGCTATTTACATCGGCATTATCCGTAAGACCGTGAATATGATATTGGAACGCGGGCTGACAGTAGCTGCGGCACTCCATTATCCGCCGTGTCTGACTCGTGACGGGCTGTGACCACTGAGCAGGTCCGATTCAATCTGCAAGATTTAAAATCTCTCGTCTCCTCTCCGTCTTCCGAAGAAAGAGCGTGCATTTGCATATCTTCTTCCCCCGGTCTTCGAATACGCGCGAGCGACAACGTCACTCTTGACGCTCGTCACGGGACGCGGAAACGAAATTACATTAAGGTATTTCCATTGATATGTACATGTAATTAACCGCGTCGAGTCTCGGCGGTAGTCCATTCGAATCATACAAATTATGATGGATTAGCGACTATGGAAATTCCGCGGCGTGCACATATCCATTTTCATTGTACGTCACGCGGGTGTTGCGACCTTTCACCCGGTTTGCCGCGCGGTCTGTGAAATCCCTCCACCCTCTACGCGATTAAAACGTTTCGCCGCCGGGAGTTCCGCAGGCAGCTTCGTGTGATTCCAGTCACGACCGAAATTATATGGAGAAGCTGCAATTGGCGGTACACGCAAGTGACTGTGACTACGGATGGTCCAAACAATCCGGAACTTGCGCGCGACTTTATCACGATCGTTACGCGATTGTATCGCGAGCGATGCGCGCGCGATCGCGCTGCGCAAACTTCGCAGTTACGTAATACGATATATAATCGCACGGACGCGGGAACGGCGAATCGGGGAATTTAGATAACGAGTTCGCGGTTAAACTCGCGCAAAAACGGGACGGTCCGCACGCGCGGTCAAGTATCGGGAGAACCGGCGCTTGATTCGCGCAAAATCAACACTCCGCGCTTTCCGCGCGGCCGAAATTGAAATTATTTTGTCGGCCGACGAATTGAATATCGACCACGGCGCCACGGTGGTTCAAGTTTTTTGTTCCAGGCGGACGTGCGCGACGGGCAATATTCGGTGATGCGCGTTGCATGTCGTCAACCGAAAATTCGATTGCCGGCCGTGTCTGACCTTTGACCGAAACCCTCCGCCGCCACACAAACCATTAAAACTTGCCTCAACTTCCCTCACGCGATTAGAGTTCGCAACCCTGTAATTGAATATCGGGAACAATATAAACGGTCCAGTTGGCAGACCAAATCCTGACGACGACGCCAACGGAATCTTTAATCGCGTGCGATTTTCCCTTGCCGAGAGAAAGAAAGAGAGAACGAGAGCGAGAGATTCGTCGTAGCGGTTTGTTAATCGCGAAAGAAACTAAAGTTGTCGGCACTTTTTAAATGGATTTAACTGCGCGCTGCGAGATTTCCGATATAAAAGCTTGCAGAACATGCTGGCCGTTTATTTACAAGATAGCTTCTTCCGGTGGCTCGCAGAATAAACAATTATAAACTCGTTTCGTTCAATTTCACCGGGATATGTCTGAAATATTTCCGAGATGGAACGTTCGCGGCTTAATTCAACAATCGAACGAGGGCACTCCTGTTCGCACGATTTCCATCGCTTTTTGCAGGCATTTCCACGTATGATTTAATGAAATATTGCATTAAACGGTTCTTATTGAGAAATAACTTGACCGGTGTATCGACGCGTTTTGCTGCGCGCCCCGATTATTCAGATCCATTGTTATCTACGTTCTCTTATACCACCCTTATCGGTACCACCACTGCGCTTGTAGCACCACCAGCTTGGGCTCCCACTCGTATTTATGATACGTTGAATATCCGTGCTTCGATTTCAGCGCGTTTATCCCTGAGTTATTTGGCAGGGATAATACAGTATTTTCGCGATTATTCAATGACTGCCATACGGTATCCCTTGTTCTTATCGGCTGTTGTACAGAAGTAACAGTCTACGTGCGCCGCTACGATTGCATCGATTCCCGACGAGGTGAGCGCGAATCTGCGAGCCGATCAATTTTAGGCAGACCGAATCGATAAGAACCCACGTGCTCCTTTTCCGAAGGAGCCTTCCCGTCGTTTCCCACCCCCATTCGCGCAGGTAAAAATGCGACAACGGGGTACCGGCTTAGTCGCGTTTGATAAAACACGATCCTTTTTGCGGCGCGCTTCGCCTGAGGATAAGCTCGCAGGCAAGGATGCGTCTGGCCGCTTGTTAGCCGCGCGTTTTAAGCGAAATAATAACGTCAGCGACGGTAATCCCGCAACGTCCGAGCTCGCGGCGTGCGACGCGGATTCGCGCGTTCTCCAGCGAGTTTTAACTGGCCAGCCGTCGCAATCCGCCCCGGCAAACGCCTCGGCTAATCACGAGTCAGCCCCGCGACAAATCCAATTCAACGACAATGACCTAACGAGGTAACTCGATTTACATCCATACCAGATATCCTCGGAGGAGTCCGAGATGGTTCGAGGAGGATGACGAGCGCGGACAGACCGCGCCGAGACGTCGTCTCGTCCTTTCCCGCCCCCGTTCCTCCTAGAGGCAAGAGGGTGATCCGATATTGTATCCCCTAAGATATTCCGGGGATTTAAATTAAGTTCTTATCCGCAGATATTGAATCTGCTTTATGTTAATAGGGCGCGCGCGCGCTTGCTGCGGCGAGAGAGCTCGCCGAGGAGAGCAGAGAAGAGAGAGATGGGCTGAAAGGGAGAAAGGGACCGAAAGAGAAGGTTGAATAATTTCGGAAAGCTCTCGAGAGCGAGCGACCGGCGACGAGGTAAGAAGAGTGCCGTCTTGATTCGTTTCTTTCCGCTTCTGGTGGGAAGAGGTTCGAGACTCGATTGCTCGTTCGTTCGCGCTATGTCTGTGCCGTATGGAACTCACCCTCACCTTCGTCTTACCCCTCAGCCGCCCGCCACGAGAGCACGCGATTCCCCCGGCATGAACGGAAACTTTTTCGACCTCGCGATGAAACAGCAATACCGATTGTTTAATACGAGCGCGAACTTCTTGGTATTGACTTTAATTAGCACGAGTAAGTTAATGTAACTCGATACCCGGACGGAAAAATATGCGGAAATTAATGGAAATGCCGGGCGCGGCGCAGGGAAGCGAGCCACGAGCGAGTTTGCTGCGGTTGTACGTATACCTATCGGTTATAACACATGGGGAAGAACTCGGTCAATTAAAAAATCACCATCGTTTGCGTGCAACGGGCGGTGCACGATGGTGGTCGTGACGGTGTGCTCGGATGGAGAGTCTCGAATTATTAAATTATTACGTCGCCCTCTTCGCGAGAGGAGGCGAGCCAGCGGATCCACTTGCCCGGATGCTAATTCAGCTCTTCATTTCAATCGGCCGCAACTTCGCAAAGGGGACAAAATGGAACCCGTTGCCGTCGCCACCGTCGCGCTCTTAGCGTGGTAAACATTTTAATTGCCGTCTATCTCCCGCAATTATCCGGCTGATCCCCCCTCCCCCATCTACCCGGTCGTATTATAGATATGAAGCGTGCAACGAGATTCCTTCATATTTCCGTTCGCTCCGCGCTGGAATAAACTGAATAAAAGATGGCGGTTTTTTTTCCTCGAAGAACTTCATATCCGCGTACCAGTTATTCACCGTGGTTCGTGCTTCAATAAAGTAAAAAATACGCAGGACTTCTCAGCGCCGATCGCGACGTGGTTCGAGGAGCTTTTATATGCATTCATGATCGATGCGATGCGTTATCAACAAATATCGCCGTGAATGTCGCGAGAACGCGGCAGGAACTGTGAGTCGTGTTCCTCGATCCGGCGTACGAACGGTATTCCCTCGTAAAGAAGTACAATGTCAGCGTGTAACCACGCGAGACAACGATGCGTGATCGCGTCAGCGTGATGCCGCGATAGCGACGTAAATGTACATAAGGTGCATCGCGGAAAAGCTGCTTAGCGAAAGCCGCATGTATGAAACGTACACAGAAATGCGGTTGGACATTGCATCCCTCTCTCTGTTTTCTGTAATTCGCCGTGCCGTGCCCTCGGAATGAATGCATATCCCGTGTGACACGCGGCAAAAATAAAACTCTGACTAATTAATTATTGAATAATTCCACAAACAGAAATCTGCTTGAAGAGAAAAGGCGCACGGTTTCGGTACACCCTCAGAAAGGATTTCTGATAACAAGACGAAAAATATTCTTGACTAATTTAATCGTATTACAAGTATAAAAAATATGAAAATAAAACAATTTTTTATTTAAATCAGTAATTTCTATTCTTCTCTCTCGAATTACATAAGATTGTCTTACTGTCTTGAGACAAGAGTAACATGTACAAATTTATCCTTATATATTCTTGTATGTAGAATAATTTGATATTAGCGCCACTTTATAGTAGGCTTTGTCCATGTCGACGCGTCATTTTCTCACAGTCGCTCGTCGACTCGGCGCCGTCCTTTATTCGGATAAAACGGCCAATATTTCTGTGTTGCAATCGAAAATCGAGAAAGTGTTTCTGTTATTTACAATGAATAAGTGCAATGTAAGTAAGTATATACAATATACTTACTTGAGAAATAAGATTCGAGATAAGACATTTCCATATCTTTTGCACTTATTCATTGTAAATAACAGAAACACTGTCCCGATTTTCGATTGCAACACATAAATATTGGCCGTTTTGTGCAGATTCTACAAATTCTCTTAGAAGAATAGAATAAGATGTCTTTTAGATCTCACAATATTGTGAAATCAAGAATATTTTGAACTTGCTACAAATTTGTATCTAAATCCTTCTGAGAAAATGAATGAGATAGCACGAAGATTATTTAAATCTAGATTTTCGAATTTTCTATTGAAGATTAAAATATGCTTCTTTTCAATAATAAATATGATTGTCGCTATAGCGATCTTATTTTATGATAGATTAAAGAGTAATAGCATTAAGTCCAGAAATCTTTTCTGTGGGTGTACGCGTTTCGCTGCTTCATTACGTGTCGCCGCTGCGTAACATGATTTTATCGCGCTCAGAACCTCAACACACAGTGTTTGCCTCGTTATTATTCAGGGGCTGATTTCACTTTCGGCAAAGAGAAAATCGTCGGAAAATTTGGCGGGGCGTGCGGCCCCGCGCGTAATTCGCATCGACCACCAGGCAAACAGATTTCGTTGCTACTCTCGTCTCGTCCGGCAGATGGTTAGGCTAGATTGAAATCGCGCGTGCGAATTCGCGCGTGCCCCCGCCGGTACCGTATAATTTCCTGTTTGTTGTTTGTCGACAGCACCGGGACCGGTGCATGCTGCTCGTCGAATTTCGCAATTCGCGAGGCAGCGCGCGCGCGGGCGGACAGGCTCTCGTTACGCGGCGGGCTGTGCCGCGCGAGATGCATCCGGCCGCAGCATCCTATCAAGATAAGCTATGTCGCGCCGGATAATTAACTAATAGACCACGATACGTGAGCGAAATACGTATCTGGCTGCCGCATCACCGCGCGGCCTGAATCGAGTCGCGGCTCGCCCGTAATTATATCGAGGCCGGATCGGCCGCGTTGCACACACAGTTCAGTTAAGTATAAATTTAATTATTGTTGGAGCCCCCATTAGGACGTTTGTCGGCTGCATCGATCACGGTTAGCGGCGGTAGCATCATCATCGTGCTATTTTACGCCATACCGATCATTGCAACGAGCGCGTCCGGCAATGTTCGTCGTTCTCGTCTCGGCGAATCTCGCCAATTGGCATTGAGATTTTTCCATGATTCACTTTGAGCATCACGTGCGCGCGAGATGATCGTGCATGATGTTGCGAAAATTCAGCGTCATAGTCGGCGAGCTGCGGATGCGTGGTACGCACGTAAAACGCGCGTTTCCGGCTCGTTCGCGTTCACGATGAGGTCGGGCAACTTGTAATTTAGTTATATTTGTGCATAGTTATAAATGAGATGTATGAACGTTGCCGTCATTAGGTATCATTGTGCGTGACACACGTAGCGCGAGCTACACGGTTACACAAGGGTAATTGTAGCGGCGCAAAGGGCGGAATAGGACGTAACTATTATTAATACGTCCGTAAATACCACGTTGTCGGGTGATCTAATTAATTTAAATAATTTCTTCGTATAACAGTTGCGACTCTGTAATTACGTTAGTCGTATCCGGTTCGACTATGCCACTTTGCGAGATAACGAAATAAATGATCGCGTCCCACACGCGTGCACACACAATCGAGGTTCTACTGCTCCTCTTGCTCCTCCTCCTCCTCCTTCTCCTCCTCTTTCTTCCCCTCCTCGTCGGCGCAAAGTTTGGAAATTAATCAAAATTTCCGGCTCACTCAAAATTGCACGGTGGTTCGCGCGCCGTATTGTATTGTAATTGCTAATTTAATTAATTTTCGAAAAGTGATATCATTACCGCTTTACGCTGGTGAAAGAAGTAAATGGTTATAAACAATTACAGCGCGCGATTCCCGGTTAAATTAATTACGCGTAGCAATTATAACGCACGCAACATTTCGCTTATTCGTTCACGAGTTCATTAACGAGTCCTACGCGGATGTCGAAAAAAAGGGAAGATCATTGCACTGTCATCGACGGACGGTCAAAAACTGCAAAACAATTTACACAATATTTGCAAGTGCAGATCAAATTCCGTTATTTTATTAGCCGCGTTTTTCCGTTATTATCATTATTATTTTGCAGCGGGGAATATTTTTCCGCAAACAAAACGGATAGGAATAGACAAAAACAATAACAAGAAAATCTATATTTAATTACTTTCAAGCTTTCAACCGCGTTTTTAATCGCGTTTACTCGCCGTTGCATCGTACAGTGGATAGGCTGATCAATTATAATTATTCGCCGCGTGATCGTAAAAATAGCCGCTTAATAGTTGACGCAAATTATTATTATCACGACGGTCTTTACTGTATATTTACAACACGATTATGCCACGCAGGTCGGGCATACCTCGTATCCATGTAAATTGGCAATCACCGTCGAAATTAGTGTTCCCCCGTTAATGCGAGCTTGGGTCAACACAATTTGCTCGGAGTATCTATCCATCAGAAATCTCAATCCGTCCGTCGGTAATTTTATTCGTGTCCGACCAGTCCGTCCCGTCTGTTCGTCTGTCCGTCCGCACATCCGATCGTATGCATTTCCCTCCCAAGACCTCCCGTCGCACACTCGTGTATGTACGCAGGTGTGTGTGCGCGCGCGCGCGTTTTCCCATAACAAAATTTAATCGACATGATGGACAGACGCGATAGTCATACGGGACGCGCCGAAATTGATCGATGAAACCTCAGTAATTCGAGTAATTCGGTCGTGGCATAGACGTCGCGTAATGAATGGAAATGCCGCAAGGAAGTAACTTCAATTAGAGATGCTATCGCGCCCGTATCGCGGCCGTATCGCGGCCGTATCATAATTATTGCGTAACGCGGGCGCGCTCGTTCACCGCGGAGTGTTCTGGCTGAACAGTGGTGTATGCTTAATACGGTCGTTGTGCCGTGTTTGCTCTGCGAAAGATCCGAACGAGTCGCGACACTCGCGGGGAGAGTCGCTACCCCGGGCCGGGCCACCCCCAAGTTATTATGAAGCAGTCACCATTATCCAGCCGGTACAAGGAGCTACTATTTGGCAAAGAAGATTAAGCGCTTTAAGTCCGCGAAGAACTTTGCGCTAAGTAAGAGGCGGCCAAGCAAGAATGTTCTTAATCATGTAAAAGGGAGCTTGCCTTAAAAGCTCTTTCAAATAATGGCGATGGTTCCACCGGGCAAAAGATCTCGCCTTGCCCACCGTTCGCTCTCCCTTTTCTTCCTCATTCTCTAGCCATTCCCCGAAGGTATACATACTCTATTGTTCCACGATTTACGATCGAATCCGTTCCCGAACGGAACGTGTCTGTTAAGAATGATCAATCGCCGATGTTACGTCTTTTATGGGAGTTCCACGGCAGCGTGTCTGTCTCTCTGAGCTTTCTTGAACGAGGGAACTACATAGCGTTCGTACACCCTCAGAAAGGATTTCTGATAACTAGACGAAAAATATTCTTGACTAATTTAATCGTATTACAAGTATAAAAAATATGAAAATAAAACAATTTTTAATTTAAATCAGTAATTTCTATTCTTCTCTCTCGAATTACATAAGATTGTCTTACTGTCTTGAGACAAGAGTAACATGTACAAATTTATCCTTATATATTCTTGTATGTAGAATAATTTGATATTAGCGCCACTTTATAGTAGGCTTTGTCCATGTCGACGCGTCATTTTCTCACAGTCGCTCGTCGACTCGGCGCCGTCCTTTATTCGGATAAAACGGCCAATATTTCTGTGTTGCAATCGAAAATCGGGAAAGTGTTTCTGTTATTTACAATGAATAAGTGCAATGTAAGTAAGTATATAAAATATACTTACTTGAGAAATAAGATTCGAGATAAGACATTTCCATATCTTTTGCACTTATTCATTGTAAATAACAGAAACACTGTCCCGATTTTCGATTGCAACACATAAATATTGGCCGTTTTGTGCAGATTCTACAAATTCTCTTAGAAGAATAGAATAAGATGTCTTTTAGATCTCACAATATTGTGAAATCAAGAATATTTTGAACTTGCTACAAATTTGTATCTAAATCCTTCTGAGAAAATGAATGAGATAGCTCCAAGATTATTTGAATCTAGATTTTCGAATTTTCTATTCAAGATTAAAATATGCTTCTTTTCAATAATAAATATGATTGTCGCTGTAGCGATCTTATTTTATGATAGATTAAAGAGTAATAGCATTAAGTCCAGAAATCTTTTCTGTGGGTGTAGTGTATCGGCCAGAGGATTCCACATCCGATCGTGCCTTTATCTCGAATAACACACGAAAAATTTGTCAGAAGCGAATGTAGGTTTGATCAAGCTGAGGCATGTACATAATCGGGCATACGTGATTTATTATACGTTGCGACAGGATGTGTTAAATTATAGTTCTCTCTCTCTCTCTCTCTCCCTCTCCCTCTCTCTTTCTTGAGATCGATGGTTTGACGAATTGACTCGAGCGTGAGGACAATGCGCGTCTAAAAGCAGGGGAGATAAGTACGCAAGAGCCGAGATGATCCTCTCGCAACCCCTTTCGCTACGCTCCACCGAGATAAATAGCAGAATCGAGCGACTCTCGAGCAATTTCGCGATCGCATTAAGCCTCCAAACAAGAGTACCTGATTCTCGCCACCCCGAGGTGACCTCAGATCCCTATCGTCATCACCCGCGCTTACTTGATGTAATTTCACGACGAGAGGGATGATCCCACGAAAAAATCCGCATCCGCCGCTACACCCCCTCGTCCTGCTCCTTAAGTACCCGGCGTCATTTTCCCTCGGAGCCGATTTTTCAGTGCCTAAGTACAGGTGGTGATTTATAAAGTGGGAATGCAGCCCCCGGCCCCCGCTCACGGCGATCCATTACGGTCTCCTGCTGCTTCGAGTCATAATGTTTCCCTCCGACCTCACCGCCGCCCCTCGGCCCCTGCCGCTCGTGCGCACCGTCCTCCGCTTCTTCCAGAATCTCGTATACCGCGCCATCACCGCACTTTATGCATACCGAGACTCGCTACACCTCCGCGCTATCCTAGCAAACATTATAACGCCGTGAGATTATGAATTTTGTATACGACTTGGCGGATCCTTCCGTGGATCCAACCCGCCGCCCTCCGAAAACTGCCGTCCTCGCGCCATCCTCTCGTCCGTTCCTCCCTCTCTCTTGCTGACTCGTAAGTCGGACACCAAGACTACGATTCGCGCTTGTCGAATTAGAATTCGGAACCGCTGATAAATATCTGATAAATAATTAATTTAATCATTTGGAAAATGAGATATCAGCGATTGAGAGTTCAAGATATATCAGAGACTGCAACAATAAGCTTGGTATCGGAAAATTTATTATAAACATGACACTTTTCACCAGACTAGTTTCCAGTTGCATATTTTATGGACTTTGGTTGCTCGTGAGCATACAAAACATACGTATCGTGAATTCCTTGAGAAGTGTCGCCTTAAAAATTTTCTGAAACAAGATGTACATTCATAACAGGACCGAGGTGCCCGTAGAACGCCCGTATATCGCGCAGAGAGAATTTGAAACACGTTCGACGTCTCTCTGGTTTCCGAACGAGCGTTATAAGATTGGGAAATTATAAATTTTCTATACGACGCCGTCTCTCAGCTGCGTATGCCGTGCCGAAACTTTTGCTTGCGCCTTTTCTGTTCCTTCCCTTTCTTGGCAGCGGCGACGTAGAAATATTGAATCGGCAAACTTATTGTTTCCCATGCAATTCTATTTCCGCTCTAAATAAATGTAAAAACGCTCATGCATTATCTACCCCGGTGTAACTCTCGTAACGTACGCGCTACAACCCCCGTAACCATCAATCACAATAGAGACGGCATAAAAGTCGACAGCGTATCAGATATCTAACGCCGCTACCCCCGAATTGATATCATACATTACCACGCGCGAGATGTACCTCCCAAAATTCACAAAACGCGTCTTAATTTAATAGAACATCGGTGACGATGTATTGACGTCATCCCCCTCTCATCCCTTCTTTTTTTAAGAGCAGCAAAACTGAACATATATTTAGATATTTAGATATTTATGATATATACACATTTGGTATAAGATATGTTGTACATTTTATATGAAGCCTGACGAATCTTGTCAAGAGCTCCCTTTCATGCCGCTCCTACCCCTCGCCCGCGGGTAACAGGTTCTCCGGGATAAAAGCACCGCGAGAGCAGCAGCCACTCTTATGTAAATACCCGTGGTGTTCGCTGCTCAGCCGTGATGCGCTCGATGCTCGTGCGCCTCGTGTTCGCTTCAGGCTCGCCATGGCGTAAGAGGAGAACTCCGTCTCCGGTACTCGATACTCGCCCCGTCTGCATTGCACGCGCCCGAGATCCCGTTTGAGAGAGGAGAGGTCTGCTCGCCTTCCTGCTCTCACTCGCCCTCGCCCGCCGAATAAACTTTGTTTTGTCTCTCGATACACCGCTTTCACGGTGGCTTGCCCGCCTCTCAAAGAACAGCCCCGAGTCGGGATACCCCCTTTGAGATTATAGCGGAGGAGAAATTCGCGGAATACCTCGCCGGAATATCTGTCTCCGGTTGCGTGTCTCTCCCGTGTACATCGATACATCGAGTACTCGATCGAGCGTCGATTGGATATCCAGCACGAAAGATTGAGCGCGGATACATCGTATTCGGCCCCGAAATTCACGCTCGCGAGCGGATTAGTGCGACGAATAAGATTCCCCCAGATTTCTCGTGAAGAAGGGTATAGTCTCCCCGCGAGAATCAGAGTGCTCCGGAATTGGTGAGGACGGAAGAAACGGACGGCAGGTGCATTTGCGTCCGCGCTCGTAAATCGTCGTCGGGCGATCCGGCGAGGCCGCGCACGCGCGAAACGTGCAGCTTCTTGCGCGCTTCTTGCGTCCGTTTCCGGTAAAAACATGAGGGCACGCGAAGTATTTCGTAATAACGGACGGTGGCCCGTGGCGCTGAAACGGGAGCAAAGGACGTTATTGCCCGTGCCTGAGCGGGCTCGGAAGGGCTGGCTCGCCCGAGCTTTGCGCGAGTTCGACGTGCATCGCTTACGACAAGTGTGCATCGATTGCGGTTTAAAGCGCGGGTAAACGCGCGGCCGATCGGTAACACCGCCGTGGTAAAAAGCAGCGCCCTTCAGTGGGCAGGAACGAAGAGAGCGGCGCCTTTGTGCGGAGGCCAAAGGGGAAACGGAACTTCAAAGAGGCTCGCGGAACTCCGCTTTCGTAAATATGGGACTTGTCGGCGAGCAGAAACCAGCCGGATTAATTCCCAGGGGCATTAGGTGTACCCCCGTGCGACGTTTCCGGATTGAATTTATGCCGATGAGATTATATTGGCGAACGCAGCGCGGCGTATACCTAGCGTATATCGAATTCATGATGCATTTATTTGCGTTTACTCGCCCGCGCTGATTCAATGTAAACCGTGCGTGGTTTTCCTTATATTATGTCCGCGTGCTCGAGGGCTACCGCCCGGAGCGGATACCGATAAATAGCAATATAATATACCTCCCTATGGTTTCCTCATATTTCCGTGGACGCTAGCTATCTATTAACAATGCGAGCTCCGGTATCCTACGTTATTCGTATCGCTATTCATTTTCCGTCCAACTTGAGGCGTATGTATACAGGGTGTTTCCTCTAACTGTAGCACTTAGAATATCTCTGCTTCCTTTGATGATATGAATTCTTTCTCGCATATCTTTCTCGGAATATCGCGATAAACTTCATTTGCACGGAACATACTCAACGAATCATTTCCTGATCGCTGGATTGGACGTGGTGGAAGAATTTCTTGGCCGGCTCGATCACCAGATCTTACGCCTCTTAATTTTTTTCTTTGGGGACACCTAAAAAATGAAGTTTATCGCGATATTCCGACAACACCTGAAGATATGCGAGAAAGAATTCAGCGTGCGTGCACCGCAATTACTCCGGAATCTCTCAAAAACGTAAAACAATCGTTTATTCATCGAATTCGAAAGTGTATGGAAGTAAACGGTGATCATTTCGAACATATGTAAAAAAGGTATATCTTTGTAGTTATACATACAATAGAGTTTCTTTTCCTAAACGTGATTTTTGTGGTTCAAAGTCATTTGAAGGTCAACATATTCTGTATGGTTGAATTTGTTTTTTTACAAGCTACATCATTTCGTTAAGGAAAATATACCATCTCATTTAAAACAATGTTCATGACCTTGACATCTTGTGAAAGGTCACATTAAAAAAAATAATTTTCTTACCAGAGTACTAGTCTCTTTGAATCGAACAATTTTCGTCCTTTGACTTTTTTCATATCATCAAAGGAAGCAGAGATATTCTAAGTGCTACAGTTAGAGGAAACACCCTGTATACAGGGTGGCCCATTTTAATTTATACAGTCGATTTTTTAAAAAACTAAAAGAGATACGAAAAAATGTTTCAGACAGACATGTCACGATTTCGAGGGGGACATAAGATGATACCATTGGTTTGACCTTGAATAGTCGTTTGAAGGTCACGCGAAGATCACCTTCAATTTCTTAAATTGAAACCCCAACTTTTTATTGCAGATTCTTATTCTCCATCGAAAAGTAAGTAACTTTTGTCTGAAACATTTTTCCGAAAAATGTCATCTTATGTCCTTAAAATGTCCTCAAAACTCATCTTGAAGATCATTTTAAGGACATAAGATGACATTTTTCGGAAAAATGTTTCAGACAAAAGTTACTTTTCGATGGAGAATAAGAATCTGCAATAAAAAGTTGGGGTTTCAATTTAAGAAATTGAAGGTGATCTTCGCGTGACCTTCAAACGACTATTCAAGGTCAAACCAATGGTATCATCTTATGTCCCCCTCGAAATCGTGACATGTCTGTCTGAAACATTTTTTCGTATCTCTTTTAGTTTTTTAAAAAATCGACTGTATAAATTAAAATGGGCCACCCTGTATATCCAGCAAGCAGAGCGCTTCGTCTTTAGTAGCAGCTAGTGCTGGTATATTGGAGAACAATTCCCCGTATTTCGACTCGCAGTGCCGCCCTGCCGAGAATCGCAAACGGAGAGTGTCGTAAGACGTCAAGTGGCTATCAGTAATCCCATTCATCGCGAGCGTAGTCTCCCCTCTTGGTCAAGTGAGCCGAAGTCGAAGGACGAGGGCGAACGCGAGGTCCCGTGAGTACAGATGTTCCCTGGCGGGGTCAGAAGGGGGATGTAATCGGGGGTGGCGGTGGTGGTGCGCGATGCCGGTACACGGTGGATTACGGCGTGGCCATCCACGGCGGCCACGTGAACGACTTGGATTCTTTTCATGGAAGAATGGCTTTTCCGTGTCGCTGGGTTCAGTGGCCGGCGCGGCACAATCGCGCCGTCGTGCCCTCGGTGAACGACGACGTCGTGGACCAGCCGCCGAATGTCCGAAAGCACGGAGAATGTGAGAGAAGAGAAAAAAAGAGAGAGGGAGACGAGGGTGAGTCCTCGATGGAGCGCTCGTGGACTCAAGGGCAAGTATTTTTCGCTGGCAAAGGAGGGCACCTGACTCTCCGTGCTTTATCGAGCACGCGGGGGTGCTACGTTTTAAAAGGGGTTCACGGAGTTGGTCACGATCGAACGTATTCCTCGAACTTGCGCCGTCTCCTCTTCGGCAGTTGCCTCCTCTTTTTTTCTCCCGTTTATCCTCCACCCTCCCCGCGTGCTCTTTCTTCTCATCCTCTACGGTTTTCTCTTTTTTTCCTCCGCCGCCGCGCTCTCGTCTCACCCCTCAATCTCCTCCTTTCCCTCTTTCAACGAGCTTCCTGACTTACTCTTTCTCCCAAAGTGCCGCTACCCGCGGCTGCGGCGATATCACTTTCCGATAAAAGTCAAGTCGTACGCTCTCTCGCCGAAAAGAACCGAGGGTGTGCAGGGAGCGGAGAAAACGCGGTTTCGCACAGCCGCATCGCCGACGTGACGACGCGAGCGGACCGTTATGCACGTGAATGTCGAAAGTTCGGTACCTACGTGAACTTTACTACCGATTGTCGCACCGTGGATGGCCGCTAGTTTAACGCGGCGAACCGAGCGTTTCCTCACCGCCTTGCCTTGTATCCCGCTCTCGGCGAAACGATAGAAAGAGAGGAGAGAGTTGTCGGGTTGTTCAGATCGAGCGATCATTTCTCAGCCTCGAGGACTGCGTGCTTGCGTTCCACCCTTGGTTGAACGGGAAACGGGAAAGATATAAGGAACCGGGACGGTGTCTATTTTTCCGGAAGAAATTTGATTGCATCGACAGAGAGAGAGAAGCAGAGACGTCCTGCTCTCGGCGATAACGCGTTTACGCAGGGATTTTTCTCTTACCTCATCGCGCTCGATTTACACCTTCGACGAGCACGCGCAACGTCTCTCTGTGAGATCCCATTAATTATTACGTCCGTTCAATTACCCGCAAACTAGCAAACCGCGCTTAGACTCGAGGATGAAGGGATTAACGGCGGACTCGCTATTAAGATTGGTTTCAGTCGAATTAACGATGGCGAGCGCGCAGCTTCGATATCTGCGATGCCCGGCTCCTATATCGGTCGAATAATGCGCGATGAGTAACGAAGCGCGCGGATACGAACGATCGCCAAGATCATCCGTATCCACTCCATGTATCCGATCGATGTGTAAGGGATGCGGGCGAGCTTGATCGACCAATGCACACTGGCTGCGGACAGCCTTGATTGCCCGGTCTAGGGTGAATGCGCGCGGGATCTTAATCAAGCAACAGAGCTGGTGCACGGTGCGACATTGTGGCAACGGATCGGCCGACGATGGCAGCTCGTAGTCGCGCCGGGATCCGATTTCGTTACGAGCGCGAGCAAGCGGATTATCCGGCGGAACGAGCGAATATTCCGAATAATCCTTTGGTAATCATCCTGAGATGCGTGACTCCGCCCGGCGACGTCTGTAATGCGACGTAATGCGATCATTAGGCGGAGCGGAGGTGCACGCGCGCTCGCGCCTTTGACATCTCTCGACTCACGGAGAGAAGAGACGGAGCCGGGAAAAGGCGTAATTGACTCGAAAAGATGTACATGAACTCTCGACCGTGGCGGAGGCGGCGGAGAATACAAAGAAAGCGGGGAGGAGTAAAAGGCAGCGCACAGGCGTGGATCCTCGAATCGGCTGACTTACGCGATCCCTTTGCTTTCAGCGCGGTGAAAGAAAGTAAAAAAAAAAGAAAGAAAAAAGAGGGAAGAACGAGGAGAAAAAGAGTGAGGAAGGAAGAAGAGGAGGGATATAAAAAGAGGGAGCTCGGTGCCGGTCGACGAGAGCTCGAAGGCGGAAGGGAAGGAAACTCGGAGGTGGCGGGTTACGGGTGGAGTGTGACGGGGTAGAGGGAGGGATGAGCGGGACCGGCACTATCTCGGAAAATTATGTCAGTCCTATCTCAGGCTGAAAGCAGAAAGAGAGAGAGAGAGAGAGAGGAGGGAGGATGGGGATGAGAGGACGAGATATGAAATAACCGGAATAAAAGGGAGAGTGAAATCCGCTGCTCGAACGGGGTGCGGTGCGGAACGACACGCCGAACGAATAGAAATATTACTATTGGGATAAACTCTGGTCCCGCGCGCGCGGATTCAGAGACTTTCCTTACACGCCGCACACCTTTCCCCGGCGTATCTTATCGGCATGTCCCACCTCGTTCTCCCTTATTATCCAACCTTTGACGCGTCGTCCGTCTCGTAAAGATTAATCGCTGATAAAAATTTCGTACGAAAACTCCGGCAAGACCAAGAGAATTCCTTCGGGCGGGCAATGCGCGCACGACGGAAATAATTACGCGGTATCGGAAAATGCTTGTGCACAATTGGGGGGCGGAAGCGGGAGGATTTCGTCGGGTTTTAACCGGCGGATTATAAAAATTTTCCGCCGTCGGTACTTGACCGCGCGCGCGCGTCCGCATTGTCTCGATCGTGTTCACGACCACCGTAAACGCAGTAAGACCAAGAATAAAGTCCCATCTATGCGATTATGAGCCATCCGCTTACGTTTACCTTCTCCCCTGTGCCCTCCCCTCCGCCTTGTCTCTCCCTCGACCGATGCAATATCCGTAAATTCAATTTTTTTCTTTCCCCGTTGGTATCCCCGTTGTCGGTTCGATAACGTGGCGGAGCGATTTCAGGAGAATCGATGTTAACCCGAGAGATGCTCGCCCGTTCGGTGGCTGCAGAAACGGAAGTAAAAACGAAGAACTCGGGGCATAATCTTGTTTTGTTACGGAACCGACAACCCAGCATCCAGCGAATAAACACGGCGAAGTACTCGATCACAGGTTCAAAACGGTTACATGCCATGCTCGTTGAACCGTGAACGAAGCGAGAGACAGAGAGAGAAACCGAGAGACTTGAGCGCAATTAATTAGATTATATAAAAAACTGTACACCCACAGAAAAGGTTTCTGGACTTAATGCTATTACTCTTTAATCTATCATAAAATAAGATCGCTATAGCGACAATCATATTTATTATTGAAAAGAAGCATATTTTAATCTTCAATAGAAAATTCGAAAATCTAGATTCAAATAATCTTGGCGCTATCTCATTCATTTTCTCAGAAGGATTTAGATACAAATTTCTAGCAAGTTCAAAATATTCTTGATTTCACAATATTGTGAGATCTAAAAGACATCTTATTCTATTCTTCTAAGAGAATTTGTAGAATCTGCACAAAACGGCCAATATTTATGTGTTGCAATCGAAAATCGGGACAGTGTTTCTGTTATTTACAATGAATAAGTGCAAAAGATATGGAAATGTCTTATCTCGAATCTTATTTCTCAAGTAAGTATATTGTATATATTTACTTACATTGCACTTATTCATTGTAAATAACAGAAACACTTTCCCGATTTTCGATTGCAACGCATAAATATTGGCCGTTTTATTCGAATAAAGGACGGCGCCGAGTCGACGAGCGACTGTGAGAAAATGACGCGTCGACATCGACAAAGCCTACTATAAAGTGGCGCTAATATCAAATTGTTCTACATACAAGAATATATAAGGATAAATTTGTACATGTTACTCTTGTCTGAAGACAGTAAGACAATGTTATTTAATTCGAGAGAGAAGAATAGAAATTACTGATTTAAATTAAAAATTGTTTTATTTTCATATTTTTTATACTTGTAATACAATTAAATTAGTCAAGAATATTTTTCGTTTTGTTATCAGAAATCCTTTCTGAGGGTGTATAATTCACTTTTAATTACGCGGAACATCGGCAAGGGAGCCAATCGTTTATCGGTAAAGATATACTTTTGCTTCTCGACCCGCCCCAGAAAATTTCAAGCGGCTTTTTAATTATCGATTAATCAAGCAGAAAAATATGAAACGTACAATTGCGATGAATCAAAGCATGCGGAAGTCGGATGGATACCTTGCCGCATTACGGAGTTGTAACCAAGCGATGTACGCAGAAAGCTCGTTAAAAGCAAGTGCTGTTGGTTGCGCGAGCGCGCATAGCTTGTGCCATGACACACGACACTTGCTCGCTCTGTAATTAATCAAACTCAACTGATTCTTTATTTTAAGTATGACGAACAAGCCTCGTTGCAGCCGCATAATAAGTCTCGTTGCATTAAGGGATTGAACCGCGGAATCAGGGACCGATTTTCTTGCGGACGAAGAAGCAGCTCGCTTTTGGGATACGATACGATAAATTTGAAAATTCCTCCCTTTGTTTTCCAAGTAATATTCGTGATTCTCGTTGTGGCGGGGCGGAAGGGTATCGAAGTTTATACGGCTATATTACAGCCCCCTGGCTAATATTGAATACGTCCCCAAGCAGCTTGCTTGATAGCTCGCGCCCGGGGTCGAGAGAAGAGAGAGAATCCATTCGTGGCCATCGTTCCTTCGAGATTAGGAGGAGTTTGCGGAGACTTCGGGAAGATCTGTTTGGTCAAGGACGATCGGGCTATTACCAAAGTCGTGCCCGTCTGAGAGTTACGATCGCTAAAGCTTACGCAAACCTCCTCGCCGAGCTCCGGCTCGAGCTCGAGAAATCGCGGGGCGTTTTTCGTGCGGACGTCTTGAGTCCACATCCGAGCGAGAGGCGAGCCTCGATGGATCCCCGATAAGGGGAATGCTCGGCAAGCCGGCCGCGGGATAGAATATCGCATGAAATTAGATCGATCCATCATCGGCGCGCTACGGACGGAAGAGCGGCAAAAAATCCGGCCGATCCATATTCATCTCGTAGCCGTCGCGCTATTTGCTGCGGCCAATAAGACTAATCCAGGCCTTGCGTGGACGCTATTTGGCGCAACTCTGCCGAGAAAAACTTGGCATAAGTAAAGGTGAGCGATCAGTGGGGGAGGGTCTCGGAAGGGAAAAAGCAGGAACGAACTCTGCGAAATTATTCCTCGGGACGCGGTTCTCGAGTTTCAAACGGTAGACTGCACGTAGTAGCACGATATCGATTCGAAGGGCGCGGAGAAACGGGTCTTCAACCCGTTCGCTAACGGTGGTGCGGGGGTGCGCGCGATCAAAATTTCAAAAGCGCGACGGTGGAAGCGGGCTCTCGAGCGAGAGGTACCGAAAGAGCCGAAGGGGAGGAGGAAGGGACCGCTGACGTATAACGCACCATAACTATTATCTCTTTTCTCCCCTGCGAAAGAAAACTTGGCACTCGGCTGATCCTCCGAAGTATCCGGCGAGTTAGTGCCGGCGAAAGGGGGTGACCGGGGGGTAGACGGGGCTCTGTGTGTGAGTACGTGTGCGCGCGAGCAATGAGGTGGCTGGGGGTGGGAAAGCTCTAAGATTACTGAATGGGCTTCGCTCGCGCTGGCGGCTGTGCTCTCGGTGCTCGTGGCTTTATTAACACGTCTTACGGGGTAACGGGATCTCGTGCACGTTAAGAGCTGGCCGGGGTAGGTGGATAGGTAGGTAGGTAGATATGGAGGTGTATGGAGGCAACCAGCAGCTGTTGCTAACGCAATTTTCCCCCCCGATATAAATCCTCCGGACTCGCGATATTGAATCAAACGATATAGCGGACGGCTTTATCCGGTCGTGGTATCGCGCGCGCGTGCACACACGAGAGGAGCGTGCTTCTCTTTCCTTCTCTCTTCTCCTGCCCTTCCAACTCGTTCTCTCTCTCTCTCACTTTTTCCCTGTGTGCGACGTCCGCCATCGCGGCTCCAGCTAACTAGATCCTCGATCCGGTCGGTCGACCGGATAGGGCAGGCGCGGATACAGGACGGATCGAGCGGAATAAGTCGCCCGCCTCCGCAACTTTGTACGATCGCGAGAGAATAAGAAAGAACAGGGCGACGCCGGGGGGTGCGGGCGAGACGATGGATAAAGGACCGAGAGGAAGTCCTCGCCGTCCCCCGCGTCCGATCGTCCACCCCCGCGGTAAGGACGGCAGATCCATTAAGCGAGGACCAGGAGCGAGTAAAGGGATTTCAAGGTGGAAGGACGAATCGAGCGTACGCGGTAATTGCGACGGGACCAATGAACGATGCCGTTTACGATTCTCCGATACCTATCGATCGGTCGGACTAATTAGTGTGGAAGAAAAAGCGCGGGGCTGCGAGCGCGAATAAATTCGTGAGAGGGTGAATGTTGCTCCCGGCGATCACTTTTTCACGAGCGTTCGCTCTAGCGAGCTCTGGAGAGCGTCGGTTCGTTACGTTACCGCTTACGTTACCGCTCACGAGGCAGCTCGCAATTTTATTGCGCATCGGCGCGATTTTTCGAACGACGGAACACGAGATCAGCTCATGGATCAGCACGGGGGCGGGAATCGGATCTCTCTCTGGACCGGTGCGAAAGATTTCGGAAACAGCGCCAGGGGAGGGGGGGCTCGATTCGAGCGCGGGTAGAGGTGATTGCATGGACAGTGAGGCGAGACCGAAAAGTTGGACCGATTGAAAAAAGGAGAGAGAAACGCGCGGACGAGACGGAGAGATCGAACCAGAGGACCGAGGAGAGAGGCGAACCTTTCCTCCTGGTTCTTGTGAGTGCGCTCTCGTTCAGGAAGCAACGGAACGCCCATTACGCCGCGGACGAACGAGCTTCTGTGATCGAAGATGAGCCGAGGGAGACGGGGAGAGATCTCGCATATGGCGAGGAGGGACGTACGTACGGTCGAACGAGACGGGGAACGAGGGGAGAAAATCGAAAAACTAAACCTCTCCGTGGGAGATTGGGCAACGGTACGTCTCTCGATCGGTGATGGTCCCGGGATGCGATTTTCTCGCGCATGGGGGGGTTGCTGATTGCGGGATGGAGGTGAAAGGCGCAACATCACGACGTCGGCTGCGTAGACACGCTACACATTTTCCGATCTCGCCGCGGGAATAAGAAGAAGAAGAAGAAGACATCGGTAAGCCGCTCGGATCTCGAGTCTGGAAACAGAAATAGCACCGGGGACAATCTATTACTTCCCCCTCGCTGGAGTCTCGTTACAGGGGAGGCGAAGGGGAGAGGCGACTACTGGTCTAACGTTATCGGAGGAGTCGCGTCGCCTTTTTCGCGATTAACACCGTGTTATTTGCGACGACGTGAAACGAGAAAACCCCGTCAAGCCTCGAGTGAACACCACCCTTAAATATCCCCCCGCACTTCCCGCCCTGCCTGTCCCTAGCGCCCACCCTATTGTCGAGGCCCTCTTTTGCGTCACGTTATTATTTATTCCGAATACTTCGTGCGTGATAATTCTGGACGCGAGTTCGGTCGAGTCTTCGCAGCCTTCGATTATCCGCCAAGCGGCGGACGAGCGATACCGGCCGCTTAAAGCGGCTCAAGGCTATTCCTCATACCGTACATAAACGCCGTCGGTATATAGAGAGATTATTTCCGATCGTGCGATAGTTTCACGACCGAAGGAACTGCAACGCGGCGCATGATCGGCTCCCGTGCAAACACATCGCCCGATACACGCGTATCGGCCCGTTTCATGGCCGATGAGGCGCGCAACGGCGAGCGCGCGTGCGAGCGAGCGAGATGCGCCGGCGAAAGCTCCTTGATCACGGGAAGAAATGTTTGACGTCATTTTCAAAGAAGTCTCTTCAGATCAAGGATTTATTCGAGGCGGAAGAGTGTCCACAGGTTTATGATATTCCGTTAAGCTTTCTCGATACGTTTGATACACATACATGCGCGATTGTGCACCGCTCAAGGGGCGCTTGCGAAACGTTAATTTTAATCTTGAAAAAAATATATTGGTGCATAAGCTCCTGCCGATGGATCGATGAATGGATCGCCTGAACAGGCGACTCCTTCTTTCGCACGTTGCTGGAAAGATGGAAAAAAGTCGTAGAAAACGATGCAATTATTGTGATCGATTTATGCTGTATCGATTGTTTCTTTTTAGTAAAGAAAAGTTGCAAAATCGGCAAGAACTTATCCACCGACCTAATAAATATGTATGCGAGATCTTGCGATCCACAAGAGAGATCTCGTCTCTCTCACAAGTAACACTACCCAAGTGCCACTCGCCGATTTTCTTGAAACTTTGCACACACGTAGTACATCGAAAAACATTAGACACGTGTCTTTTTATTTGTGCTAACAACGCATTTTAAGGTTAGAAAACGCATTCGAAAATTTAACACTCTATAGCACAATGGTAACTAACGCTACTCCCGAGCGTTATTCTCTTACAGCTTTTACGACATTACTCTATTATGATTTCATTGTCTGAATGTTTGGTATTAATTTTACGAGATTCGGAATGGCAGATTCAAAATCGCGGACCGCAATCGCCGAATTTTCAAAAGTTTATTCAAAGTCAGTTTCGAAGAAGTGTTTTAGACCCGTGATTGCGATTGTGGTAAGTTATATCAATCTAGAGGTGGAGGACGAAAAATGGCAAATTCAATATGGTGCATCCAAAATGGCGGACCGAAATTCCAATTGTTTTAAATTAGTTTCAAAGACCATTTTTGTGGTGGTTTTCGAGGTGACTGTTTACAATGTTAATAGTAGTTTGACAAAATTTCAAATTTCATACACCTGTCTTCAGCAGATTAAATTGCTTAAAATTCCGTTAACTTGATTTGTTTGTTTCCGTCATTTGAAATATTGTCAAACTACTATTAACATTGTAAACAGTGATCTCGAAAACCACTACAAAAATGGTCTTTGAAACTAATTTAAAACAATTGGAATTTGGGTCCGCCATTTTGGATGCACCATATTGAATTTGTCATTTTTCATCCTCCACCTCTAGATTGATATAACTGTTAACGCAATCGTAATCACGGGTCTAAAACACTTCTTCGAAACTGACTTTGAATAAAAGTTTTGAAAATTCTGCGATTTCGGTCCGCGATTTTGAATCTGCCATTCCGAATCTCGTAAAATTAATGCCAAACATTCAGACGATGGCTGTGTTCGGCAGAAAAAGCTGCTTTGCAACCGTTGTAAAATTCGTGAATATGATTTGCGTATGCTTTTAGATTCAATCAAAATTAAGCACATACGCCAATCAGATTCACGATTTTTACAACGGTTGCAAAGCAGCTTTTTCTGTCGAACGCAGCCAATAAAATCATAATAGAGTAATGTCGTAAAAGCTGTAAGAGAATAACGCTCAGGAGTAGCGTTAGTTACCATTGTGCTATAGTGTTAAATTTTCGAATGCGTTTTCTAACCTTAAAATGCGTTTTAGCACAAATAAAAAGACACGTGTCTAATATTTTTCGATGTACTACGTGTGTGCAAAGTTTCAAGAAAATCGGGGAGTGGCACTTGGGTAGTGTTACTTGTCAGTAAAGGATGTTGGTATTTAATATAACATGGATGACGTCAGTATTTAGATTAGAATATTGGGAAGTGGGTATTCCGGAGCAAGTTCGTGATTCGCGTCTCTTGTAGCAGCAGGCAAACTTCACCTTTGTACACCGATTCGGTGATCGCTGCAGCCTGCACACACGGTAAATCTCCCGACTATTATTAGGCTCCACCCTGCAAACTTGGTTCTCTGCTCCTTTGCCGCCACTCGAACCAGTTAGCTACTATGTTTGCTGTTCCACCGAACGAGCCAAGGGTATTGGCAACATCTGGCGGTACTTATCGTTCGACAGGAACGTCAACTCGAAGAAGGTAGAGGACCCGGTCTCAGAGCGCATGTACGCCGAGATGACATTTAGGAGCTTGTGTAACAAGGACTAAACCTGCCATTCAGATTGTCGGGAGGCAGGACGGTTCTCATTAGTTCGCGTAAAATAGATCCGGGCGAGAGCTCGCGAGCCTTAAAGATCCCCAGTGAATTAGACGCGCAAATCGTCGCGAATGAATTCGTCAGGAGGAATCTTTCGGCCGGTACATTCGCGAGCACAGATCGTGAGACTGTAACAAATTTCATAAAGCAGTACGAGGTTCTTGATTTTTCTGGAAATTTCAAATTTGAAATATGCATCGTCATTCTTTCTCGCTCGCATAAGTCGATAAAAAGCTTACGTTGCGCAAAAAATTCCGTTTTGACTTTCAAATGGCGGACTTTCTATTCTCTTTGCCGCGTGTTTCTTCATCGATACACAGATGGGTTAACGCGCAGCACAATATGCACGAGCTTAAATCCATTCCAGTCTATACGTATATAGGTATACACGTATACACGCACGTACATATACATATACATATATTCCGACAGAAATATTTACGGTTGCGGCAGCGACGTCAAAGAGTTGCACGAATTTTCAAAGCTTTTACTGTAATTAACGCTGCGACGAGTTTCCTCTTTCCACGCGGCAAGAAACGCGCCATACGTTACTCGTGCAGTAACAATGACATCGCCACGCGTAATGCACGTTTCAACGAATCTCGAAAACATATATCATTACATCGTACACGTAATGGCGAAGTAGATAAGACCGAGAGATGACGAGAGATCGATCGCGCACGCACGTCAAGGCAATCGTTGGCAGACGCGTGCTCGTTTGACGCGCCTCGGCGCCGGGAAAAGCGATTGTTTCACATTTTCCGAAACACGAAAAAATCAGGCGACACCGGTTTTAAGCGACCCTGCAGTATATAGCGCACACATACACGAGCTGCGCGGAGTACATAACGTTCATATGTGCAATGAGTAATGGCAGGCGTCTATCATTGGGCGCGTGTGTCTGACACGAGCCGTGCCCTGACTACTGGCTGCGCAGAAACAATTTTCTTCGTGGGGTAACGAGGACGACGGGGTTCGCCAGAGTGGGACAGGAATAGGGAGAGAAGAGAGAAACCCCGGAGGAGAGAGGGAGGGAGTATGTGACCAAACGGGAAAGAGGAGGGCCAACGTAAAGAGGGACCAGTGAAATGCGGCGAAAGTTGAAACAAATATCGAATTTATCGGCTCACGCTCGAGGGAGGAGAAGTGAGGGAAGGAAGACCGGACGCCGAAGGGGAACGAGTCCTGACGTGAGTTACGAGCAGAAAGGGGTCGGCTGGAAGAGAAGGAAGTCGACGACGACGACGACGGCGACTACGAGGACGAGGACGACTACAACGACGACGACGACGACGACGACGACGACGACGACTACCACGGCAACGTTCGTTCCTAGGTCGTGTTTGAATTACGAGCTCCGGTAGTCCAGACTGGAAATGGAAGCCGCCGAATGGCGGGAATGACATAAAACCAGTGACGGCGTTGAAATTTGCGCCCCCTTCGCTGCGATCCTTCTCTCTTTCTTGCTCCGTCCATCTCCTCTCTTCCTCTCTCTCTCTCTCTCTCTCTTGGCTCTCCACCCTAGCTCGCGCGTTGTCTGTTCTGCCCGGTGTTCTCGTCTGAACGATTGGCTTCGTTGGAATCGCTTGCAGACGAGAAACCCGATGCATGCCCCTCCAATTTTCGGCTCCTAAAAAAAAGTCAGCCGAAGAGGTCTCGTTTTTACGACGACGTTCCGCCGCGACGAGCGGTTTTCCGCTCGGCGAGTTTCCCGATTGACATTCGAATGTAGGGACACGGGGTCGCTGCGGAATTATCTCCCCCACCACCGAGGACAACTTTACGATTGATTCTCGCGTCGAAGCGATTTGCTGATCGCCACGCCGATTAGCGCGATATTATTAGCGTAACTGATAAAACATTATGCATTCTCGTTCCCTCGTAAAATTAACGCGAAATTATTATTCCGTAGTGTAGGTATCTTGTTAAACATAAAACGTCCAATTACAAAATGGATGTTAAAATTCATTTTTAATTAAATTATTATCATGCTGTTTTTACATTGTTAATTTCATTACCGCGCCGTTCTGAAATTCGCATAAATTGCGTCGGAGATTTACGCTGATGCTCTCGATATCAGCGCATCTATAATCTATAATCACAAAATCCTGTTAACAGTTTTGTAGTTGCACAGATTGAAAACGGAAGAGGCGTTCGCGAAGAGAAGTAATTCTCGCCGTCGAAGCGGAGCATTCCGCCCTTTATCGGTAGCGTCCCGATTTACAAATTAATGCATCGCCTCGTTAAAAACAAGCTTTAAAAACATGAAGGAGGAGAAGAAGAGCCCTCGTTTTTCTATGGCACTTTTCCGGAAAGTGTTCTCGTCGGAGGGGGGAGTACCCTTTTGTCGTCTCGACGCTTGTTTGCCGCCCTCCACGTTTATAGCTTTTATTTACATCCCCTCGCGCCACGCATCGAGATTGAAGCCCGGCGCGATTCTCGTCTCGCGACTTGGCGAGTCGCATAATGCCCGCGAATCGCCGTTCGATATAACGCATTATTAAGGGGGGAGCCTGCTTTAGAACGTTGAAAATAAGGTATAATTTTACGAATTTTTTTGGAGAAACTATACAGCGGATCGTTATAAAACTTTGATGCATTTATTAGTACATGTTTAAAGATAAAAAAAATTATTTTTTGATTTGAATATATCGCCTGTAGAGGTCGTCCTGGAGGCATCTTAGTGCAGCCGGCATTGTAAATTGGTGAGCATTCTCCTGCCTCCAAATTTCATCCAAACTGAAAAATTGAAATATTTTCTTGTTATTTATGAATTCCCATCGTCGATGAACCTTTAATATTCATAAAAACATTAAGTTAAACAATTATTTTTGCATGAAAAAGTTCAAAAACTTTGCCTAAAAATCGTACTTTTGTGTTCTAAGCTCCACCATTTTGGCACTTTTCAACTTTTTTCTTCTCTCTTTGGTTCATCGACGATGGGCATTCATAAATAACGAGAACATATTTCAATTTTTCAGTTTAGACGAAATTTGGAGGCAGGAGAATGCTCACCAATTTGCAATGCCGGCGACGCGGCTGCACTAAGATTTCTCCAGGACGACCTCTACAAGCGATATATTCAAATCAAACAATAATTTTTTTTATCTTTAAACATGTACTAATAAATGCATCAAAGTTTTATAATGATCCGCTGTATAGTTTTTCCAAAAACAATTCGTAAAATATACCTTATTTTCAGCGTTCTAAAGCAGGCTCCCCCCTTAAGCCAGGCAGGATCCCCGCGCAAAATATCCCCCAGGAAGATATGGCACGCGGCGTATGACGAATATCCGTCTCGCCAAGGGCTCGAGAAACGTTCCGGCCGGCAGGTCGGTAATCGACTTCGCGCGCGCAAACACGGACTGCCCTTTATACTTTAAGCCCCGTAGCGTATGCCGGCCGGTGGTGCTTCGGAACCAATTTGCATGAGGTCGTTTGAGGAATTGAGCCTCGCTGACGCTACGCTGCGACGTGGTGAAAATGCGCTGCCATCGAAACAACGCTTCAGATTTATCATCTCATCGAGAAATGTGCCGCGATAACCGCCGGCGGTTATCGCGGCACTCCAACCATCATTGATCCATTTCACCTGATGGTTTCTTGCTGGTTTCTTTGCTGGGAACTGCAGGAAAAAATGAAATTAATGACGCTTCTGTCAAGATCTGGTTATAGTCCGAATCGTAGAAGTTGGAGCCATGCTGAGGGAACTTTGGCCAAGATATGTCGACACTGTTGTGCGTGCTTCCCGAGCTATGTTGCATCTGGAGTATCCGCTAATAAGTAACTTGGAGCACACTCCGTGGATCCGTGGCGATATAGTCGGTGCGCTATCGTGTATCATCTTACACACTATAAACTATAACGCGAAAGAAGTCTCGTAGTGTTGATTGGATAATCGAGTTCTCCGTGGAGCTAACCGACTGATCAGTTTTCAATCATGATCGCGCCAGTATTTTCTTGCTCGCGAGAAATTGCGGGATGCTCGCACGCGATGCACCTTAGTCGTGAGGATTTTCCACGTGATCGTATTGCATGCAAAGTGCGCGCATGTAATGGCGGCGGGGATTTAATTCCGCAGGAGTTATTTCACGCGTTTGCCTCTCGATGTAACGCCACCCGAAAACTCCGCGCGGAGTTTGAGCTCTCCGGACGTTTTGCGCGGCACGTATTCTACGCGAATTAAATGGGTCAACTCGTAGCAGGAGGGAAAGAAAAAAAACCCCATCGTCCTCGTTGGACCCGTTCTCCTTTTTCCCAGCCCTCTTTTCCTGTCTCCTTCCCTATGCGCTCTCGGCAAACATTGTTACCTATTACGGGAGTTAGTATCACCGGGTACGTTCCTGCCGCCGTAATAAATTAATTCCGGGGTGGCACACAAGCACGGTCCGGCCCGGAGTGAAAAAAACTCCGGAACTGTTGAGACCGGGACACGTTGAGAGTAATCGTGGCCGAGGGCGTTAAAAAGCGCCAGATGAGCGAAAGAACACGCCAGATTCCCCGTCTTTCGGTCCGCATTTTCTCGCTAATGTCGCATTCGTTCCGCGTCATCTGCTAATCGATCTCTTTGCATCTCTCTCTCTCTTTTTTTCTCTCTCTGGTTGACCATTGTAAAATACGCAAATGCGGGATTGATTATATTATTAAATATCTTACGTCATTTCTGCAAAATACCGTAATTCGTTTAGCCGTAAAAATACTTGAAAAGAATATGCTTATTGCAATATTTATTGCGGCAAATGTGAAAACGTAGATACGCTTGGCATTAATAATCCGCGCGAATCCATCACGACGAGATATCCGTTCGTCAAAAAGTCATTGCGACGCGTCGACGTACATACATACATACCCATGTAGCATTAACGTAAAATAATAACGTTACGCTGTAAATTGCATTAATGGCCGGCGATAGCCACTAATTATATTGTAACTTAGCAGCGTAATGGACGTACCGGCCAGATTACGGTGCCGGGGGTGGAGGTAAGTTGGCTCATATGGGTAGACGCGGGTCAGACATAATCTCGTGCAAGCGCTTTAAAAAGCAGATAAACGGCGGGAGCGTTTCATTCTTCTTGCATTCTATCCCTGCTTCCTTGCCCGCCTTGGCTCACTGCCGTTATTAATCGTGGGGACCGAGGGGGGATTACCGCCGGCTGCGCTAATACCAGCAACCAGAAAACGGCGTTGCTGATGGAGGCGGAAATGGAACGATCGCGGCGGAGACACTCTCGCGTAGTCGAGTGCGCGCCGTCTGGCACGGGTACCCTCGAAAGGGTAATCCACTGTCGAAAATACGATCCCCTGTGCCTAGCAGCGTTATTCCACGTCCACGGAAATCGTGTCCCCGGGGAAGTAGGTGGAAACTAACGGCCGCTCCGGGCTCGCAACTGCGAGCGAATCTGTCGGCGGACGGTTTTGCGCGCGTTAGCATCTTCACAAATTAAATCGCTTAAACTGAACCGTGCAGGGATACGAGCCACGTCGTCATTGTTGAGACGGCGAACGATTGTCAGAGCAGGCCCGCAGTTACCGGAAACGTAGAGCGAGTTTAACGGGGCCCTTCTGCCCCGCGTTTGAACATTTTCTAAAAGAAAAGCGCACACCCACAGAAAAGATTTCTGGACTTAATGCTATTACTCTTTAATCTATCATAAAATAAGATCGCTATAGCGACAATCATATTTATTATTGAAAAGAAGCATATTTTAATCTTCAATAGAAAATTCGAAAATCTAGATTTAAATAATCTTGGAGCTATCTCATTAATTTTCTCAGAAGGATTGAGTTACAAATTTGTAGCAAGTTCAAAATATTCTTGATTTCACAATATTGTGAGATCTAAAAGACATCTTATTCTATTCTTCTAAGAGAATTTGTAGAATCTGCACAAAACGGCCAATATTTATGTGTTGCAATCGAAAATCGGGACAGTGTTTCTGTTATTTACAATGAATAAGTGCAAAAGATATGGAAATGTCTTATCTCGAATCTTATTTCTCAAGTAAGTATATTGTATATACTTACTTCCATTGCACTTATTCATTGTAAATAACAGAAACACTTTCCCGATTTTCGATTGCAACACATAAATATTGGCCGTTTTATCCGAATAAAGGACGGAGCCGAGTCGACGAGCGACTGTGAAAAAATGACGCGTCGACATCGACAAAGCCTACTATAAAGTGGCGCTAATATCAAATTATTCTACATACAAGAATATATATATAAGGATAAATTTGTACATGTTACTCTTGTCTCAAGACAGTAAGACAATCTTATTTAATTCGAGAGAGAAGAATAGAAATTACTGATTTAAATAAAAAATTGTTTTATTTTCATATTTTTTATACTTGTAATACGATTAAATTAGTCAAGAATATTTTTCGTCTTGTTATTAGAAATCCTTTCTGAGGGTGCATGCTTGTTATCGTTAATGCGTGAGTGACGATGCTTAAAGTCACGTTAATGTGTAACCAATAACGCTATAATTCCTTCAATCACATTCTGACAGCTGCTCGATACATTTAATTGCCAATTTCAAATGTGACGGCTGAAGAACGGGGAAACAGAAATGTCCGAAATTTCTTACTCCGGTCGAAATTGCAATTAACGAACTGTCACGAGTTGCAAATCGTCGCTTAAATCGGACGGCACGCTCCGGAGTAGAGTTAAATTTATTTAGTTATTTAGCGTTTTACTCTCGAGCTAGTAAATTACCCGTCTATCTCTAGCGTTTGCGATGGATGGGATACAACGACGAAAATTGCTTCGCGGGTAATCCACGGAAAAATATGCCAATGGGCTGTCCGGAAAAAAAGGGCGGATCGGATAAATTCGCGTACAACGTGCTTTTAGCGGGAGCGTTTAGATAGGGCTTGATCGAGCCCTTCGCGAATAATTTACCCTGATGTACCGAGAGCGAGTCGCAATCGAGGCAATGACTCGCACTCGTGCGGCGAAAAATGCTGCTGAAAGGCCGCGTGATGATCCGCGCTGGAAAACATCGTTACGCTGATTGTAATTGCGTTCCGTCGCGGCCGAATCAATGAATCAAGCGGCAAATGATTCGCCACGGCAAAAATCGACGTTCCAGCGTCATTTTCATGATTTCGTGCGCGGACAAAGGGGGGAGGACGAGAGGCGGCGGAAGAGGGATTAACTTCGATGATAACGAGGTACCCACTGATATTCTGGTTCCTTGATGTCAACAGATACATCTCGCGTATGTCGTTTCTCCATTATGTTTTCGAGATTATGGAGATAACGAGGCGGAGAAGGAAAAGTGTGTCCAAGAAACGGTAATTCTGACGACTTGCTGATTTTATCAGTCACTGATAAAAATAAAATAATTAATCACATCGTTAGCAGAGAGACTTCTGACATTCAATATTTGTATATGCATGAAAATTATTTATATCAAAAAATATATAACTACACCAGAGAGAGAAATTAACCGATTTTAATAAATATCGAAGTTTTGCCAACGTAACGAGGTTGCAGCCACAGCGCGTCGAGGAGAACTCAACGAGTTTTCACGTTTGCACTTAAAAATTACGGGCACTCACAGTGTCCGGTGTTCTGAGAGCAAACGCGTATAAGCAATAAAAACGGGTCGTAGTGCAATTGGGAAACAGGCGGTCGAGTATCGAAAGCAAGCGGATGGAAAAGCGTAATAAAACGGGCAAGATGGAAATAGAAGTGCGCGACATCATGAGATAAAAATACGATACGACACGCGTAACGCGGGGAAGTGAGAACGTATGGCCAGCGTGTGTGGAATATATAACATATCGATTCGTTCGGCATGTATAAAAGTGAGGGTGAATGCGAAAGGGCGTCCCTTCCGCCCTTATCTCGGTAGCCAACCATAACTCTTGCAATGTTAATTAAATTAATTGAAGACTTGTCAAATTAGTCGCGTCGTAAAAGGTCCTCTCGTGAAACTCGCGGTTGGTCCTATTTCTTACTTTTATTCGGAAACATATGAGACTATTATTTATGTCACCGCAGACCTCGATTATTTTGCAAATTAAACGCAAAATGTTAAATGGACGTTATCGGATTACTCAGTTTACTCAATTGAACGTGGAATCGTGTTTCAAATTTGGTTTTCGATGAATTGCATAAAATCCGAGAATTTCGTTTTCCAAAGCCACTCCAGCAAGTCGCGACTTGCCTCGAATTCTCGAGGATTTTCGCGATGCTTCCGAGCGGGTGACGGACAAAGGCTTTTAATGCATACGCAAACGCATGCGGGTGCATCCTAGCGAATAATTCACGAAGTTCCGCTATTGTGCGCGCTGCGTAGTGACTTTTACAACAACTGGATCGCTGTGCTGGATGTCGTCCTGCAGAAGCCATCGGCGCGCTCGCGCGCGGTTACGTCGTAAAGTTGCACCGGTGATCCGCCGACATAAAGTGTTTCCGCTGGAATCATGTGTCTGCGAGGAGCTTCATTTTTGACGCCTTAACTTCGCCGCGCGCCGCTGCATCGCGAGAACGACGTCGCTGAAAGAGCCCCGACTGTAAAACAGAGAGCGCCGCGCGGATATTTCGCCGTACATTATCGTCACGTGAAGCAAGCACCTATGGGGTTGAAATACCACCGAGACTCCCTTTAACGAGATGGGAGGAACCGAATCCGCGGCAGCAGATGAACCCCTTTACGAAGGGAGATGGAGCGTCGAGTCAAACATTTTCGCGTTTTTATGTAAACGCTTCGCGATGCGTGACGGCGCATCACTTGGCGTTTCTGCCCCATGCAACCGCAGGTAGAGCCATTATCCTTCATTTCCGCCGTGGCCGCGAAGGTACAGAGTCATCCGGTCCCTTTCGTTGGAGGGCGCGAGTAAACAATACGAATTTCACCGACGCGTCTGCCGCAAAAACCACTTAGTGATTTATTTTTTCAAGCTTTCCGAAGGCACAAGGGGTTGCGTCGATTTTACGTGTTTTTCAGCCGCGAGGTAACGTACAACAGGGATGAAGGGGAGGGTCCGAGCCCTGCGCTCGAATCTCTCACCCACATACTCGTATTACTCGGACCAGCTCGTATCAGCGCGGACAAAGACACATAGGCATCGGATTTCAAACAGCCCTGCGACGCCAGAAGGGTTCTTACCCCCGCGGGCAAAAAGGTGGCTAAAAGCATATTCCTGTCGTCCTTGGCTTTACGCGGCCACCGATGGTTTTCCTCGCTTATATTTTTATGGCCCGTGAGGAGGAGAAAGAAGAGGAGGAGGGTTGTACGAGCGACATCCTGCCCCACGGCGTCTATTCTCTCCTCTCTCGACCTTTGCCTTCACACGACCGCGTCGCGCGGGTGTAAACATTCGCGCGCGTGCTCGTGCGGCTCTCCTTCTCTCTCCAGCTTTGTACACGCACCATCGCGCCAAGGCCGTATACACGGGGGCAGCGATAAAGTCCTCGGTTTATGAGAGAGCAGTTCTAAAGTTGAAAGAAGCTGCCTGCGCCGCGTGTAACCGGCGATATAGTCATCGCTCGCGCGCGAGTTTCGCGGATGGCCGAGCGCTTTCGCGGCAAGCCGCGCGTTTACACGCGCGAATCTCTGGCGCTCGTGCTCGTTAACTCGCAGATAGCTCATCGCGCGTTTTGCTATTGCCGTATTTGGAGTATAATCTAGGATTCGTGGAGTTATATTTTCGCGTAAAAGATTTTTCCTCGCCGAGCCGAGCTGCCTCATCGCGTCGCATAAATAAACCGGGGGAACGTAGTTTTGCCTTGTTTTCCACTTGGCAGGGATGCAGTTACAATATATTATTGACACACTTAACCCATGACATTCTGCCGCGGTCTAAATATGTCCCTTTAACGTTGCGCCGCGAATGTTGCATCGCTGATGCTACAATACTTGCCGGAGATAAATTCCACGGGCGCTGTAAATTTACCTTGACGTTCCACCCCGTGCCACCATGGCGAACAAAAATCCCACGGACGCGTTTCTCATTCGCGACAGCCATCAGAGAGTAATACTTCCATGTGCATCGACCCGGCCTTCGTCTCGATCGCGCGTCCGCCTCACCGGAGCGGAATTGATTTAGAGATGAGCCGGGAAGGTTGATCGGGGTAAAATTATTACGGTCGTTACAAAGCCATGACTGTAATGCGCCATGGTGGGAAGGTCACGGTGGTGTGCCGGCGATGGCACAGTGATATTTTTGTGCATCCTCGTGCCCGTTACCCTCCCCCGTGTTGAGACACGTATACTTGGCAGTAACTAAGGGCTTGGGGTGTTATGTCTCTACCCACGGGCATGACGGTCATAGTCGTGCCCGTAAATGGCGCCCTCAGTTACGTGAAACTGCCCCCGTCGAGGCCGCAACAGCTGGCCGAAGCCCGCAGGATAAACCTTCCCAAGATTCTCGCAACTTACCCATTCTCTTTCGCTCTCCCCGGGCCACGGTTTCTCTTCCCTTTATTACCGTTTCACGGTTTATGCGGCTCCGACGCCCCGTCGTCGAAAATCCACCTCGTCCGATCTCACCCCCTTCTCTCCGCTCGCGAGGAAACGACTCACTAAACCCGAACACGAACCTTTCATCTTCCCTTGTAATAAAAAAAGAAGGTCGGCAAGAGAGACAGAGAGAGAAGTCTTCTCTCTCGGTGGAGTCACGTCGCGATTGGCGGGCAGGTAAACTTGTCCGGAATTTCATTTTACCTCCTATACGAGCATGGCGCATTTGCGACTCTCGCATGTAACGATGTAAAGGAGAATTCGATATTTTTCCGCTGGCGGATCTGGTCGGGCTTGGGGTCCTCGTTAGAGGACGATTCGTTAAGGGCGCACCCTTCAACCTTCGGCACATTCCGTATTAATGAGCGGAGGAAGCCCCCGGGATCTTTGGGGTGATAAGGAGCAGCAACCTCTGCTCGTCCCACGTCGGGGTGTTCTCCTCGGGGCGGCGGAAATCCCGGGGGTTGAGCACTCGACGCGCGGCGAAGCGCGACTCTCAAAAATCATTTTCCACTGTCCGTGTAATATCGCCCCCTCTCGCCCGGCCTCGCAATAAAGAAGCGCGGATTTACAATAAAAGATAGTACCACTCGCAATAAAGGAGATTGGATCTACAATAAAAAAGGATTCAGCGCTCCGCTTCATAATGAAAAGCTCAAAGCGAATTTTCTCCGGTGGAGACTACAATCGACGGAAAACATTTCCGCGCCTCCGTCCCGGAGCGCGCCGACGTTCTTCCCGCTTTCCTGCCCCCTTCCCTGCCCCCGGGCACCCCTGGCTCCTCTCGCAACCACCGCGGGAGACTCGTATCCCGGCGCAAGTAAGGAGGAAGCCGGGAGTGATCTCGCCTGGGCAAACTTTCGTCCCGTCCCTCCGCCACCGCACCATCTCACGACCGCTCTTAATAAGCTCCATATTGTTCTCCCTTAAATTTTAATAATGCGTCGCGTAACGCACGACGTGTACGTACACCGTACATATGGCGCGGCGGTGGCTACAATCTGAAAATATTTGTTGCAGCGCAAAGGGTCCCCCCGGGGCTTCTCTCTGTTTATGAAGTTTTATGTCGGCTGTGGCGGTGGTCGGATGGCGCGCGCGGAGAGTAACCGAGAGGAAGACTGGTCGAACGAGAGAGACAAAAAAAAAACGCGGAGAGAGAAGAGAAACGAGGGAAACAAAAGGAAGGAGGGAAACATGGGCGAGGGTAAGAGCGTTAGGCGACAGGAACTGCAGCCGGAAAAAGAAAAGAAGCGAAGCGGAGGAAAAAGAATGCAGCCTGGCAGACTCTCAGCGTCGCGCGGAGGCGAGGCGAGGCGAGCGGTCGCGAGACGTATCGAAGCCACCCCCGTGCGCGGTGTTCCCTCGCGAGGATTCGATCGGACCAACTTTCATTCGGCCCTCACCGCCCTTCCCCCCCCCCTCCGCGATGCGAACTGTCCAGCAGCGGGAACACGGTGACCCCGGCGTGAAATTAAAGTGGACATCTATCCGCAATCAACCCGGAATCGGCGTTTAACTCTCGCAGCGCGTCACCGGTGAGAGGAGGAAAATTGGCGTAAAATTTGGGGCGATTATCTGCGAAAATAACTGCAAAACCTGCACCGGTTAAAATCAACAAGATATGAATAAAGAATAATACATCGCGGGAAACTTGGACGAGGGCGAGAGCGAAGGGAGGGACAAAGAACAAGAATTTCGGCCTTAGACACGTCACGTACGTTAAAGTTTCAGAATGAAGAATTTATCGTGACAACAAAGTGATTTCTACACGCCTGATTTCCGCAAAACGCCTGATGTCTGAACGCGCACCCCTCGTTTGCGGAGAAAAAGTATGATACGCTTGACGTAGGTGCACGGGGGAGAGAAGAGCCAAGTCGGATTCTTCAATAATTTCGAGGATTCAAGGCTCGATCACGCCGGCACACGGACAAAAGAATTCCTCCGACCGGTCCCGATGTTCTAATCAAAACTTTCGTCTCACAGGGGTGGTTGCACACGAGGAGTCCATCACGGTGCCAAAATTGAAACGTGACGACGATATCGACCGCCGCGCGCATCGCGCGCACTGCATTTCCGGAGCGTCAATATACGCACGGCCGGTTAAAGAATAATTAATTACCGTTAAATTATTGAATTTCTTTGCAAAATGAAAATATATTACTTTAATTGGCCGCGTGTATTATTTAAAAGCATTAACTTTTGCGCGCACTGAAAATTTCATCTGCAAATGTGTTATTTACAATCGTTGATGAACGAGGAATTTCACCAAACTAACGGTAGCTAGCTATTAACGTTACAATGCGTAATTGCATCGAATAAATAACGATACTTAATTAAAAATTCACAACAACCGTATGATTTCCATATTTTTTTCTACAGATTTTCCGTGAAAAGCTTTTTTTGTGCTTATTGCGTAACGTGCGTGTGCAACTTTTGGTTTGCTTACTGGCATAGAGAATTTCAGTTTTTTATGAATATCTGATTTTATCCTTTGAAGTTGAATCAGATTTTTCCAACAATACCAGCGGCACCAGGATTGGTCGTTGGTCATCTTTCCTAGTCTGACTGTTGTTTATCGTTATTCTCGCGTAGTCCATATTTTGATTAACTTTGTTCACGAAACAAACGTATTATATTCAGGAAAAACATAGGTGAAAAGGTGGAAATGCAGGCTTCCGTTAGAATCAGCAATTTCCGGCAGCATTTAAAATCAAAGCGCCCCGTACAAAAGCGATCGGCATAATCAGCCGGGAGCGGAAGTCAATTAGAGTCGAGAGCTTCTATAATGCGCAAAGTGATCCGGAATTACCCCCTATTGTCCATCCCTTTAGCATTTAAATATAGGAAAAGATTTTTTAAATATGGCACGAGACAATGCAGCGCGCAAGATGATTATTTCACCTAAAACGGGCCAGGGAGGGAACTCTATTTATCCATAAGCTGGAAAAGATAAAGCTTCAACTATTCCGTGCAGTACTGAGAGGGTCGAGAGGGTTTTTGCGTGACAAAAACATGACACTGTCCGCCTATCCGCGCGAAATGACGCGAAGACAGAAGGGCGAAGGGAAGCGGAAGGGATCGTCGGGGATGATAGATGGATGGATAGGGTGAGAGATTAAGGGCCGGCGTCCTGAAACGTGAATGCGGTTCGATGAAGGTTGACCAGCGGAATTCTCCGTGCACGAGTTTGTTACTTTGCTAACAGCCGGCGAGCTGGCCTAAAACTTACGCTCGAGCGTATGCTCGGTAGGGTGGTCAGAAGGGTGGAGAAGGGACGAAGAAGCGAGACGGAGAACACGTCGCATTGCGGCTACCGGCCGGACAATGCCGTACCGGCCAGGGTAACTGTCCTACGGAATTGGTACTGTGGTCACTCGCGGAAGCTCCGCGCGAGTTCCAGCAACTTCGTCGCGGCCGTATACGCGTCAAATAGTTCTCGTTTTAATGATTACACACCCCTAACTCGATGGCGGAAGCGAAACGCTCCGCGCGCTGCTTCTTCTCCGTATACCCCGCCTGCGCGGATATACGTCGCTCGATCGCTCTCAAACCGGCGATAATGGCGGAGAATAAAAACTTAACGCGATACTCTTTCGAACGAACTTTCTTGCTTCCGAGAAAAGTGCCTTCCTGAGTGCACTTCCGCCAAGTTTCTCTGGCGACGAAAGCTTGACGATTCGAGTAACCTGGTGCGGCTAATTTGCTTCGATGCAACTCGACATGTCGATACTAAACGAGTAATTACACGCGAGAAAGGGAGTTTGAGTTGAAGTCTCAATTTTACAGGATCAACGTCCCGACTAGAAATTTATCCAGTGGTCCTGATCAGGTTGACCTTATTTTATTATCAGGTCCTGATAAGGTAAATTCATCGGGACCTGATCAGTCGTGTAACGCAGCACAATAGTTAGGTCCTTATCTGGATATCCTCATCAGGTTTATATCGGGTTGAATTATTAAATCCTTACTACCCAGACAGCACCAAGTCGTCTAAAGGATTACTAAAACTTGATATTTTCGGTGAGTGTAAGAGTCCTTAGAACATGTACTACTAGTATATGTTCTAAGTAAGAGTCCAAAAGAAGAGAAGAAAAGAGTATCGGATCGGTTTTCCAGATGGTTATTTGTAAGGTGCTAACCAAATGTTTCTTGCGAGAACGTCACGCCTGACCTGGCCATCTATCGGTCGCTTGGTGAATCAGAGGCGGGAAACACACACTTGTGTTGATTTTTGTCTCTTATTGTTCCATAATCGAGTACGTTGAAATGTATATGATATAAAAATAATTAATACTCGCAAATTAAGTAGAAATTACTATTCTTTCTACATTAAGTATATAACGTACATTATAATATGAAAAACTACGTATGGTCCGATGTAGGACCAGATGTGGGAAACCTTTACCTCTAAATTTTTAAAAATATCAGGATGAAGGAATAAGATCCTTAGTAGGTACTAATAATGTAAACCTCAACAAAATTTGTACTTTGAAATATCAGGCATAACGTAAGAAAGATCCTAATATGTTCCTTATTATTTTAACCCTAAAAAGGTCATACATATTTGAACCTGATGAGGATATTCTTAGGTATACCTTATTCAGGATTACCTTACGCCAACCACGTCAGATCCTTATAACATATTAGGTAAACCTGACGACATTTCTAGTCGGGGTATGGACGCGCGAAACGTGACGTTTCGAGCATCCGATATAAGAATGTCTACCGTTTGCTGGTCGAAAAAGCGGAACTGAAAAGTCGTGGACACTGGTAGTCATCGCCGTAAATTCCTCGGTAGTCTTAACGAGCCCGAATGAGTCGGTAAACGTGGAAAAATGGGAGCGCCGCGCAGGTACATGAATAATACCTCGCGACGACGACAGACCGGGGGTGGATTTCGAAAGAAAAAGGGAGGAAAAAAAGGAGGCCGGAATCGCGGTGTAAAATGCGTCGCTAAAGGATGGCACTCTTTATCATCGTAATGCCCCTCCTTCGCCGGGTAACGAGGTGAGTAAAGGCCGGGCTCGCGCCGGTAGCTCGAGATAGAAGGAGGCAAGCACGGGCACGGTCGACTTGAACATTCTCTTTCTTGCACGCACGTTTCGCACGTCTGTATTATGCAGACGCGCCGAAGGAGACAGTCTCTGTTCACCCTCGGAGTCTTTCCACCGACCTTCTCCCTCTGCCCTCCGCCCCGGCGGGAAGCCGAGGGCTGCGCGAGGATATACGCGCGGCCACCAAGAAGATGAGGATTTAACAGTCTCCCTCGCGCGCCCTCCCGTGGCCCCGCGCCCCGCGTCCCCTCGCGCAACCCTCTTGAAAAATCGCGGAGCCATGACGGGCATGCACGCGACGACGCGCCGATGCGCCGCGCGGGAAGAATATATACCGCCCGTACGCTCTTGATGCGACCGCTCCCACGAGCGCGCTCCTCTTCGCTCGTCTCGCTCTGTAAAATTTATCCGACGTGGCTGGCGCGCTCGACGAGGTGCGGCTTTGTCCACGTGGAATTCCGAATTATGACGTCGCGGCGTTGCGAGCATTGTTCTCTCGCCCGCGCCGTGGTGAAACGCGCGGCACGGACGCGCCGAGGGATCGCGCGACGCCGAGGGACCGGATTGCTTTATCCCCCGGTATCTTTTGAGCGGCGGCGTGGTTACTCGTGGAGGAGAGCTCGGAGTTGGAGAGCGAAAAAAAAGGAGAGGAGAAAAAAAAAGTGTTTTCACTCCCCGGTGCAATCTGTGTCCCCGGGATGATCACGACGGGGATGAGTTTCCGAGTGCGCGGGAACGCGAAACGCGATCTCCGAACGAGCGCTCGCTCTCCCGTGCGAGAAACGCCGGATCCGCGTTTTCCACGCTCGTTTCCACTCGTGCACGCGCGCGCCCGGCTTTCGACGGAGCTGCGCAATCCGCCGAAGCGCGGCCACGCCGAGTCAACCGAGACGCGTTTTTCACCCGATATTTCGGGCGCTTACGGGACCGGCAAGTATCGAATTACATGGCAGGCAATTGACGCCTGGGGGAGGCCAAGTAGTGGTAGCGCGTTTCCGCGAGCGGGCAGCTCGCCGCCGCAGTCGCGCTTATTTTCCACGCGCGCGCGCGGCTAATTTGCTTACCGCGCTGTTGCATATTCACGCGTTTCCCCGCCAGTGTCCTCTCTTCCAGTGGAAGAGGAGCAACAAACGACGACGACGGTGACAGGAATTTTTGAATTATGCCTCCGGCACCGGAGAATGCTCGTTTAATTAATGAACGAGAGTGGAAGAGAGGAGAGCGCGCGCTGCGAGTCAAGTTCGGGCCGGCCAATGATGAAACCACTCGAGCTGCGTTGTCGAATCAGGGGCGCAACGCGCGCTCCCGTAAGAATGAGAGAGAACGTGCTCGAATGCCAACGGGGGTGGGTTGTGCATCGTGTGCGAGGGGTAAACAACCTCAGGTAAATACGGTCCCATTCGCGGTGGCATCCACTCGCCACCGCGTTGCACACCACTTCAACTCCTTTGTTCGCTGCTAGCACCTTCAACTATTGTCGGCTATCACCGAATTTCGCACGTTGTTACAAATGAATGCGGAGGACCGTGATTGCCGCGCGCGCGGCCGCAGCGTGCGCTTGAAAATCTCTCGATGGATTCACGACGACGACGACGACGACGACGGAAACATATTCAATGCAGCGCAAAATAATCCCTTTAGCAAATCAGCAATAGCATTGCAATTATCGTTACATTTTATGAAATTGCATTGCGAAAATGGTAAAGAATTCAATTCGTAGCATGAAATGATTATTCGTCGATTACATTCGTTCCGCCCGTCAAACAGGTCGAAGGTAAAAGGAAGCACAATAAAGTATTAATCCCGGCGTACATAATATACGAGGACTATTAAATCAGCATAAAATAATATTCGCGTTCAGTGCCGCGAATATTTGCAAAATAAGCGGGCTTTATATCATACGCGGGCGCTGCATTATTTAGAGGTTCATAGAACTAATGGAAAGTATAATGGATTATATGCTTTATCATTTAGTAATAACGTTGCTAATGGCCGGCAGATTTGCGAATCGGTTCCGTAACCGTGCCCGAAGGCTGTTGACAATACCGTACGCCGTAATAACGCGAAGCAAATCACGGTTCCATCACTACACTGTCATTACAATTAAACTATTCAGCGTCGTTAATGACACTCGCCACCGGAGAATTGTTTTCCGTGCAGGTCACACGCGAGGAGGGAAAGAAAGCGTTATGAAATCTGAGTCGCGGGAAGAAGAGCCACGATCACGAAAACCCTCCGCAGCCCCTCGTGCGGCACACACACACGGAGGGTGGCGCACACGGTGGGAAGGAGATGGCGGTGGCGTCTCGGCGCTTCCGGCGGCAAGCTCACTTGCTTATTTAGTCGCCGGGTGAAACATAGTTTCAACGTTCCCCGTATAGCCGGGAACATCCACCTGCTCCCACCTCCCCAAGATTTACCGTCCACCTTGGTCAGGCGGAGAAACTACTTTCTTGATGTAATATTGCACCGCCGCGAAAGCGAGCGGGCGCGCATATTCTCACCCCCGCCGCGCGCCCGCACCGACCCCGAACATGCTTTGAATAACAAAGTAATATACAAGTTCCGTTCGCGTGTCGTCGCGGGGGTGCAGCGAGTGTTACTGAACTTTGGCAATTACCATCACTTCATTACTCGTTTCTCTTCTGCCCGCCGTCTCGCCCGAGACTCTTTATCCCTCCTCCCTTCGCTCGGCTGGGATTTGGAAATTGATCTTCCTATCGATCGCGGACGAGGACGATCGCCGTTGGCATTCCCGAGCCGATAATGCGACGCGATGTGAAACGCCACCCCGAGCTCGCCGGTGTTGGAGGTCCGCACGAGTGTGACGCGGAGGGATGATAGTTTCGTCGCCCTCATAAATCAACCAAGAGAAAACTCGCGATGATCTTTCGCCCGGCTTTACGGGAAGATGATTCGTCATCCCCGAGTAGACGACTTAACTTTTCCCATAGAAGTTCGATCGACCCTACTTAACGTGTTCAGTGATTCAATTCTCGGCGTATAACACACGCTACGCGCTCCTCATCTCCCATCGTTCCGCCTCATTTTCTCGGAATAACGTTCTACGCGAAAATCGGGGTCACCGGTAGTTTTACCCTTAATGTTAAGAGACATGCAAATCTCGGGGGCTGAATTTTCTGATCTCCCTTTTCTCGCCGCTCTTCTCAAAGTGACGCGGTGGATCGGACTAATCGCGTCGATCACGTCGAGTTCGCGTAAAACAAATTTCAGGCAAAGCAGACAAAGTCGCGCGATTTAAATTGAAAACTGAGTGAAACAACTTCTCGTCTCTCTCCGCTGGGAAAAACGGTGAAAAGCTCCCGTTCGCAAAGCAATGACAGACATTTAATGCAAGGAACTCTTCGCGCGAAAGTGTTTGATAGTTTAAATCGCGAGCGATCCACGGGTGCGCGTGAAACGTTCGAGTGACACTTCTAATTAGGACAGGGTTTAATGATACCGCCTCGCGTTCGAGACTAAAATTGCGTGAATAAATGATGCCCGCCGACCGTGAGAACATAAAACTGTCGTATCCGACCGAAAATCCGCGTACACGGAAATATATAACAAACCGAAACGCGTTCAATAGTATCTCACCGACAATGGCAACGGCAGCAGCGACATCGCAGCAATGCTCGCGCGCGATTCAGTGACGAGCGGGCGCAAATCGAGAAAAAAGAAATATTATCGAATGCGGAAATTAGAGCGTCGGTGGCGTTTACGCGGGAAATAAATGATTCGCAGCGCACGCGCTCGTGGAACCCCGCCGTTCCATTCCCGGATTAAAAACGCGGCCGATGCTTTATTATCCGCGCGGATCGCCGAGAGAGAGAGAGAGGGTGGAGGAGAGACAAAGGAGGAGCGAGCGAGCGGTCTTAATGATTTCAGCCGGATGTACAGCCGGATCTTTATGGCGATAGCGAGGACTGAATAGCAACCAGACCGCCGAGAGAGAAACGCCTATCGATCAGTTGGATCGCAGATAGATCAACGTTGACTCGACGGGCTCCCCACCACCCCCTTCACCCTCCCGGACCTCGTTCGATAGGCCCGGCAACATTTTCACCCCCGTTTCTTTTCACTCCACGCGCTCCTGTCTCCGCATGCTCACCATTCTTTACTTCTTTACCGCCCCGAGGCTCCGCTCTCGCTCCGCCGGTGAGGAATCGCCATTGCCGCCGCATTCCGAGTCGTCGCACGTTCGGAATTAGCTGTTCGACTCGAGTGCACATTGGATCCATGGTCCGCAGGGTGAAGCAAAACGCCGGGGTGTCCGCGATCGAAACCCCCCTCCTCCCCGGTCCTTTAAACGGCGGGCCTGGGTACATTTGACCCGAACATCGCGCTCGTTTCTCCGACAAAGCGCCGAATCGAAAATGCCACGCGTGCAACTACCGATCAGCGGCGCTACCGATCAGCGGCTCGATAACGGTTCGGGCCCTTGTGATGGGTCCAGCCCTACGAGGAGTCGCCGTTTATCCGTCATTTGTCGATCAATCAGTCAAAAATGGAATTGGAAGGATCCATCCGTCAGAGTGACGGTGTCTACTTGTAAATTACAGCTCTTGCTGCATATCGACACATGTATCAGCCGTGCTTTCAGGTCGTTACGTAACGTTACGTCGCGACTCGCGGTGACGGCGAACGGCGGATATCAGCGCTGGCGCTTTTGCGGAATTGCGGGCGCGAAACCGATTACCCGGGGGGATTATTTAATTGCGCTCGCGGATCGTTGCCTCGCGGTTTCGCGACGATGGGTTCCGATGAAGACACCCGGCGCGGAACGAGCCCTGAAAAGGGGTGAGCGAATACCGCAGAGAGGTGAGAGAAACGTCCCCGGTGCTTTTCAGCGGTTTGGACGAAGGCCACCATCACCACCACCACCACCACCGGCACCACCGGCAATGGTCAGTATCGGACAAAGTTCCGGACTCGTCGCTGTCGCCGATCGTTCCGATACTTTGGCGACTTTTTACAGCTGCCGCTTTTTCGTCGTCGCTTTTTCATCCGTCGCGTATCACCGTGTGGCGACGTGATGTCTGCACGGGGATGGAGAGGGAAGAAGCTACTGGCCGCTGCGCGATATCGATCGCACCGCACTAATTAACGGCGATTGAATTAGCCGAATATTATGCGGCATTATGATGACCAGGATGTCTCACACTTGGCGCATCGAGATTTAATTTACTGGCATTACGGACACGTTATTTGTCTTTGTACCGCGGTTAAATTGCTGCGCGTTCTGGTGACAACGAAGTGCGTTACGCCGGAATAATGCGAAATAATAACGGAATATGTAGTAATAATAAAATGGCCGGACGTGTGTCGGGGGAATTTTGCTTTCCATGGGATTAAAGCGCATTATTCGCGCACTCATCGTCGAATCGTGCGGGCGAGCGAGCGAGCGAGCTCGTACGTGTTAGTTTCGGCAATTAGTCGGCGTAATCGCGAGGTCTACGTGCTCGATCAATTATTTCACGGGCACGACAGTGGCGTCGTTCGCTTCATGACTTTGTTAAGCGGCCGTGCGAACGGCGCGAGAGCGCCCGCGCGCATCACGACGACGGAAATAAAACAAAAATCCATTTAGCGGACTAATGGACGGCGCGAGCTATTAATGCAAATTCACTTTGACCAGATTTCCAGAGTGTTGAGGGTTGACGTCGGGTCTAAGCGCTCACCTACCACCCGCGCGCGGGTTAACACGCGTGATTAAAGTTGTCGCGCGCGCGCACGCGTGTGTGTGATACCAGCGGCAAAAGTATCGCCGTGCGTTCTGCGCGATCTAAAGCGGAACGCACTTACTTAGACACTCGCTCCTCGCCCTCGTCCCGCCGACTCATCGTTATTAAACGTATTCCCGGACGGTGGATCTGACTGACGTTTAATTAAATGTCAGATCAAAAACTGCGGAAACTTTTTCAAACGCGCGCGCTTTTTACACTTTTGCGCATACAGGAGCGCGACGAAGGGTGCGACGTGAGAGTGTAATACGCTCATGAGAGGGAACATGAATCGCGATCCGTGCACCCACAGAAACGATTTCTGGACTATTACTCTTTAATCTATCATAAAATAAGATCGCTACAGCGACAATCATATTTATTATTGAAAAGAAGCATATTTTAATCTTGAATAGAAAATTCGAAAATCTAGATTTAAATAATCTTGAAGCTATCTCATTAACTTTCTCAGAAGGATTTAGATACAAATTTCTAGCAAGTTCAAAATATTCTTGATTTCAGAATATTGTGAGATCTAAAAGACATCTTATTCTATTCTTCTAAGAGAATTTGTAGAATCTGCACAAAACGGCCAATATTTATGTGTTGCAATCGAAAATCGGGAAAGTGTTTCTGTTATTTACTATGAATAAGTGCAAAAGATATGGAAATGTCTTATCTCGAATCTTATTTCTCAAGTAAGTATATTGTATATACTTACTTACATTGCACTTATTCATTGTAAATAACAGAAACACTTTCCCGATTTTCGATTGCAACACAGAAATATTGGCCGTTTTATCCGAATAAAGGACGGCGCCGAGTCGACGAGCGACTGTGAGAAAATGACGCGTCGACATCGACAAAGCCTACTATAAAGTGGCGCTAATGTCAAATTATTCTACATACAAGAATATATAAGGATAAATTTGTACATGTTACTCTTGTCTGAAGACAGTAAGACAATGTTATTTAATTCGAGAGAGAAGAATAGAAATTACTGATTTAAATAAAAAATTGTTTTATTTTCATATTTTTTATACTTGTAATACGATTAAATTAGTCAAGAATATTTTTCGTCTTGTTATCAGAAATCCTTTCTGAGGGTGTGGATCGAAGAATCGTCATCCTCTCGAATGTCCGCTAACGGACAACAGTTTCCTGCGCTTCTCCCATCCCGTCATTAAAATGTGATCAATGAACGATGATCGTGATCCGCGTAGTATTTACCGCGTCGGCGATGCAATATAGCGCGCGCGAGCGCTTTCGGCTTCATCCCCCTCGTATTCCCGAGAGCTTAGCGGTGGCTTGCTTCCTGAAGCTGCAACGCCATTCGGAGCTTCCTCTCCTCCACGTAGCAATTAAGCGCGTCGCAATTGCGCCCGCCCTCCGCACCGCAACCGGCGGCTCCAGCCGAGCGGCGTGCGTGTCCAGCACTTGCTGCGAGTCCAACATGGCCTCGAGTAAAGCACACGTGAACCGGGACCCGCCCGGAGTGGAGAGTTTCAAGGAGATCGAATTATCCGTTACCATATCCCGGAGTACGAAATGCAGTTGCGCGCAACTCGCGCACAATGAATTCGCTCGTTTGTATGTTTACAGCTCGCACGCCGGCTCGGTTTACTTTTCATTAATCTCATTGTTCAACAAACTGCACCGGTAATGGTGGTACCGATAATTAGCATTATTCTTTTACCGCAATTAATATTAATATTAATATTAATACTGATCGGCAATATTCCTCGCGAATTCGATTATTCCATGAGTCACTTGATGACGCACGCTGGGTGAATTAATGATGCGAGAAGGAATACTGGAAGGTAGACGTATTACTGATGATGATCGGTATCGGTGATGATTGATGATCCTTAGCTTGCATTCGGGGTAATTACAAACGTTAATTAACTAACTAATCAGCGGAAAAGAATCTCGGGTTTCATTACGCTGCGGCAACAACTGCGCCGAAACTGCCTTTGGCGTTCGCAGTCGTGCGTTACATCTGTTTGGCGTGCGTAAGACTGTAGTGATTAACCCTGTGAAGCTGCGCTGCCACCCCCGGATGCTCCCCTTTATCCCATGTAGCCATTAACCGCGGCGGAATTGCGCCACCGCGCTGCTCGAGACGGGCGGAGTCGCAGCTAATCAACTCGCGTATACGACACATTGCGCCCAACGTGACGTTATTTCAGACAAAGTAGACGTAGTCCGTCCCTAAGACGGCCGGGGAAGATCTCAAAGGGCTCGGGAATTATGCGTTACCCTCAGCCTCTGTTCCGGCAACTCGAGATGAGTTGCAAGCCAGCTGTACGCAATCAATTAGTGCCCATAATAATTGCATTGCTCGGATCATAATAATTGCATTGCTGTGGTACAGAGCGTGCGTTGTTGAGCAAAAATTCCATCCGATATTCCGTCTGACTCGCCGAGCTGGAGATTAAATGTAAAATCAGGAACGAAGGGGAGAGAAGAGAGAGGATGCGCTGCGGTCTCCTGATCGTCCCGGGGGAAGAGTAAGTAGCTAACGTAATCGACACTCTGTCTCCGCGATATACACACGGGGGATGATAATATTTATAGCGGATGACGATGCGTCGCCGGGGATGTCGGGCAGATTATAGGCGTCTCGTGTTCCCGCGCGTCCTTACTACTCCACTAAGTTATTATCTTTATATTCTCCTTGGAAGATAACACTCTTGGCGTTAGATTGTGTGACGAGAAACCGATACTGTCTAGCGACAAGATAATATGACCTGTCCCATAATATTGTTAATAGTTGCTCATAAGGCGGCGATTGCTCATGAAAAGATGTTAATAATGCTCTCATGATTTCTCTGGTGCTTGCACACTTAATGAAAGTATTGGATCGTAACATATTCGTCCCGTTTTTTTATAACAAATATATATATTATTAAAAACACTTAAAAAACGGGACAAATATATACGACTCAATATAAAACCGTGCCTACTTTCTGTCAGTATAATAATTTTTTGACAATTCTACAATGTATATTTTACATATGTTAATATACAGAAAATATTCTGTGCTCGCATTGAGTTTTTTATTCCTTTTACGATTGTGTCTCGCAATCTGCAAGACCGATAAAATTCATCGAAGCAATTACAGTAGGGTTGCACGAGATACCAAGACTAGTCTTGGTATTGTCTTGGTCTTGTCACACATTCCGAGACAAGATCAAGACGAGACTTTGTAATTAATTATCAAGACAATACCAAGATGAAAGTGTCGAGATTATTGATCTTGTCAAGATTCTTGGTTTTAAAAAAAGGTAAAATTAAATTAAAAGTTAGCAATATCTTTCCCAGTATGCTTTCCATTTGATGGTGTAATGTAATGAAAATCTAATGTTAATGACTGAAACTTCCAATTGTTATCTATAAAATGTATAGTGACTCCGTAATATGATTCAAAATTTGGCGCAGTCCAGCCATCAATTGTAAAAGAAAATTTACTTTCTCTTTCATAGCATTCTTTTAGGCATATTTATATTAGAATTTATTCTTCGAAAAAACTGTTGCGTCAATTCGTCATTGAAAAATGTAAACGGAAGTCTTTTGTAACTTCACACGTATAACAAGCGAAAATCGCGTACATGTGAGCTCGGCTCTTGGGCTAGCTTGGAATAGCAGAAGAGGATAGATATATTATTTTTCTGTTTCCTACCAAGCAGGTAACGTTACATATAAATACATATACAGGGTGGCCCATTTTAATTTATACAGTCGATTTTTTAAAACACTAAAAGAGATACGAAAAAATGTTTCAGACAAACATGTCACGATTTCGAGGGGGACATAAGATGATACCATTGGTTTGACCTTGAATAGTCGTTTGAAGGTCACGCGAAGATCACCTTCAATTTCTTAAATTGAAACCCCAACTTTTTATTGCAGATTCTTATTCTCCATCGAAAAGTAAGTAACTTTTGTCTGAAACATTTTTTCGAAAAATGTCATCTTATGTCCTTAAAATGTCCTCAAAACTCATCTTGAAGATCATTTTAAGAACATAAGATGACATTTTTCGGAAAAATGTTTCAGACAAAAGTTGCATGTTTTCTCGCGTAGAATCCGAATCCGTAATAAAAAATATCATGTCTCATTAAAAACAAATTTCAGACCGGAAGTTAGAATTTCGATAAACAATGACTCGTCTAGTTGTATCCACATTCTCTGTCGTGTATGGAGATCAACGTTCGAACAGTGTATTGTCGAATACCGATTTACGTAATCACGTTTGACATTTTCGATATTCGCCCTGTATATGTATTGTTTTGAGAAGAGTAGACAAATGACATAAATATATATAATTATTTTCAATTATATTATAAAGATTAACACGCCTTTTTTAGAATAGGATTATATTAAATATTATTGTAAATAATTTACAATACAATAACGGTTAAAATGCCTACTTACTGCCAAAGAAATACTGATAGAATACATGAAGACAATACGTGACGTGCAGAGAAATACGTCCGCAATCGGCTGAGATCAGCAAACAAGTGAGACCAAATTGAAAACAAGCCTACAACTTAGTCAAAACAAGATCATACATATCCGAAAGGTTATCCGTGTCTTTGTAAATAATTGTTGAGTATACAATTGTTAACATTTATTAACAATTGTTAGATAAAAATTGTTAATTTCGATTAATTGTTAAAATCGAGACAAGACAAGACAAGATTTTGGTCCAAAAATTCACTCAAGATCAAGACAAGATTAAAATTTTCAAGACCAATACAATATTTTCACGAATATTGTCTTGTCTTGGGTCTCGTGCAACCCTAAATTACAGCGAGAGAGGAGTCCGCGTTTTATTTGTTAGCATTCTCGCTTTAGTACAAGGCCAACAATCGTTTATCGACGTCTGGACTTTCGGTGCGGAACTTGAATGACAGGGAGGAAGGCGACGATAAACGTTTCTAAGGGACCGACGGTAATCTCCTGTTATTGTCCCTCATGATAATGATATTACAGACACACGCAGGCTCCCATCCCGATTTCACGAATCTTCCTCGCTGCCCTACTTCTTCCCGCCCTTCCTCCCCCGCGGAAAACTCATTTCCTCAACGTACCCAAGCAACCGGGGGTCCTGGCGCGAACGAATAACGCAGTTTCGTCACGTAACGATTTCCCCGCCCTGAAAAGCCAACAAACTTTAAGACGAACGGAACTGTCATCTCCACACCGGACATGACAAACTCCCGACCGTTCCTGTCTTGTATCCTCCCGCTGCTTTGTACCGCCGCATCCCTTCGCATACACCGCGGTATCCTCCACCGCAACTCCCCTTTATGCGGCCACGGTAAAGAAGGGACGTTACAAACGAGGCTTCCCTTCCACCATCCTCCGTTCCATTTCCATATCCAACGCGATTACCCGTTGCACGTGCCTGCATAAATTCTATTAAGGACGCGATTTTAACATCAGTATTATACATTATATCGGTTAACGAAGCGTCCCGATATTCACTGCGTAATGCAGTTCCCCTCTTCGTCCGCCCACCGTGTTGGAGTTGCGTGACGCATCGCGTTGCACCGATAATGATGTCTCCACGCTCGAATTTAAAAGTGGAGGCACGATGTTGGCGCAACGACGTTACTCGAGGATGGCACTCGGCGTTTCGCGCGATTTCACGTACCTCTCGCCTCTTCCCCTTTCCGCCCCTCCGACGGGTTAATAATTTATCGCGTAACCGATCACGTTCTGCCGCAGCGAGGACGCAGAGGGCCGGATCACCTGGTGTTCGCGCGATAGAATTAGATTCGTCGGAAATAAAAGCAAGTGGCGCGACACACGGAACTGTCATCTCCATTTCGTACGTGACAGCCGCCGCTTCTTTTCCGCCCTTCTGAGCCGCGCCAACCATCCGCGCTCGTCCCGATCCTTTCTATTCCCCTCATCCCCCGTTAGCTCCGACACTCGCTCGTCCCTCAAGACCGATCCGGCCATCGCGCTCGCGTTCTCTGACCCCACCTCGAAGCTCGCCATTTCTCTCTTATATTGTCTACCGTTCGCGTCTTGCATATTAAAGCGGTGTCACGCCGGCGACGCGGGGAAAATCCAGAGGTGGAGGAGCGAGCCTAGGGGGTGCGCGTGACGAGAAGGTGGTAGAGGGCGAAGGACGTGCGGAGCAAAAGACGGAGGAGGGGAGGCTCATCGTAATAAAAGTGAAGCGAAAAAGGGAGAGAAACCAAGTATGGCATCGTTGGGGTGAGTCGAAATAGAGTGGCGGAAGGGGGTACGACGGACGGACGGACGGACGGGCGGAGGAGGAGAGGAGAAGGCTCGAGAGCTGCGAGCTCGTAACTTTTGTAATTGAGTTTAGTCATCCTGCCTTCTCCATGCTTCCTCCTTCACTTCTGTCTCTGCCCTGCCTTTGCTCGTTCTCTCTGCTCTCTCTCCCTCGCTCTTACTCTTTATCTTCTCTCGTCTCTCGTCCATTCGTTCGCTCGCTTGCTCGTCGCCACCGTCTCTCGTGACTTTTCCTCTTTCTGTCTGACGGATCGTACACCGGAACCTCCATCACCGCGACGCCGTCCGTTCGTTCTGCCTTCCGTCCGTCCTCGCCGACCATCGAGTGCACCTTTCGAGTTTTTGCTGGTCTCGCAGGTAATATCGTCGAAGCAAAAACCAGTGGGGAAAATGCAACGATGCAGGGAGAACGCGAGTCCGAGTGCGAGTGCTCTCGAGTGCTTTGCCAGGCGAATACATTGGTTGCTTGCGATACAGGACTGCGAGAGTAAATCTGACTACACAGGCAAAATCTTTTATTAAAAAGGCTTTCAAGCAGAGCTCGAAATCTTCGCAATCTGTCGCGTTGCTTATTAATAAGCTGCGATTATCGTGATTTTGATGTGAAAAGGGATGATTCCTGATCGATAAACGCACGTAGCGATCTGAACGCAAAAGCGCTCGTTGCATTTTCGGCATTAAACTTGCTCCGTTTAACTGTTTTGAATTTTTAAATTCCAAACAGATTTTCGCGTGCGCTCTTAATTTGCACGAGTGAAACTAGTATTTCAATTTACGTGTTTCGCATCCAGGAAACAAAAGTTTTACAGTGGGATAAAAGGGAGGCGGGGACACGTGTTCCCGCACTATTCGCTAGGAAATTAGCGCGCGCCACAGTCACAGGTAACGCGAAACACCGGGCGTTTCGTTAGAAAATCATGATCAAATTTCAAATAACGGCAAAAACTGTCGCGGTAAAGGGAACACTTCCCGCACAGATTAATGACAATTAAAAATCCTCTTTGTATCTCGCCCGACGAGAGCTCAACAACAGGTACCGACAGATCATTAGCGAAAGCGTTTCGCGTATATCAATCGCATATCTGGCGCGTCTCTGATCAATTACAAACAGGGGCAATCAGCGGGATCGCGGAATGCACGCCACGTGTGTCTCCAGTCTCGTATAATCAGAAAACATATCCCGCACATCAACGAGATACCGCGGGAACCCTTCAGGGCGTGCCCGCGCGAGGGCAGTTAATTAAATTAAATCAGTCGTGCGAGGTAATGGCGAACGCCGGACGCCGTCGGTGGCCTTTGTTCGTCCGTATTAAATGGTGCCAAGTGGAAATGGAAATCAATATTTTCCCCGAGCACGGGTCACACGGACGGCGTGATAATCCGTGATTTTCGCGCGCTCGCGGCGCGGTCCCTCGACTGAAATCCGCGCGATGAGATTTACGGGGGATTTTTCAGCGCCGAAAGATTGGCTCGTACGTACCTGCGGCGGGTGTGACACGGGCTCGAATATGGAGGGGGCGGCAGGGGGGTAGCCGGGGACGCGCGGTTGGGGAGGAAGCGTGGAGGGCACCCCGGTGGAGCAGGAGGATCTGGTATTCGCGCCGGGAAGAAGGCATTACTTCCTGGGAAGATAGTCGGTACCCGCGGGACCTCGTAAATCGTTGCGCCGGTCCGAGAAACTTCAAACCTGGAGCCGGATACCTTCGACTCCCCGGGCAATATCGAGTGCCAAGGCAGTGCGAGTTCGCGGATTCTACGGGCTGACACACTTCATATTTCACGTACGTAATATTTTTCACGCGTTCCGCACGAAGGGAGCATTAAGTAAAACCGTTATTTCCGCCCCGCTCGCTGCGAGAGTCTGGGATCTGTGGGGGCGCAAGCGGATTTCGTTCTCCCCGTGCAATTCCGCGCGCGACATTTCACGTGTCGCCCGCTCGTGAAGGAAGAAACGTTCGGATGAACCTCGCTATACCGTTATTTAATTATCATTATCACCGTGGTGGAAAGCGAGCAATTTAACGCGCCATTTTATGCGTGCGTGACCGTTAATATTTAATTACACTGCGTATCAATTTTCGCGCTTTATAATCAAAATATTAACAAACGGCCGTAGAGGGGTGTCGTAATGGACCCCGCGACGACCGTAGGAACCGCAATCGCAATTTCGCGTCGCCGTAAACTGCAGATATTTTAAAGATTCAATTGCAGCGGCGACTCGCTCGTGTCGTTAAAGCGGGGAAACTACCCGGTACTTTCCTTTATTTACCCGGCGGAGCCGGCCGAGCCGATGCGACGTAATAAACGTGGTCCTTAAAGATCGAAATAAATGTACCGCTGTATATCGAGAGGGGGTCGCGGCGGAATTGCGTACGTACGTTACAGACTCGCCGTTATACGCGGATATGTACGTGATCGCCGGCGGGAGTTTCGATCACGACAGTTTGTTCGATAAAAGCCGTTATTGTCACCGACATCATTCCTCTATTACCGGCTCACGCGGAACACTCGAGAGTCTTCTCCTCGCTGGAAATTTATGACCGAACTTTAAGTCCTCCTCTAAGGACGATCAACCGCATCCAGTGTCAACGATAGGTATAAGCGCGTATTTCGCCACCCTGACTTGCCGGCGTCGAGCCCCGCCAGGAATTTCAGATTTTTCCGCGCACGACCCGTTAAGAGAGAAAGAGAGCAGATCCGAGCCGAGCCGAGCCGAGCCGAGCCGAGCCGAGCCGAGCCGAGCGGACGTTTTATCGGCGTTATACATCTCGACCAGGATACGGTAGCTCGGAACAATGTTTTATTGTCCGCCCACGCGCTCCCCCTCCGTGCTTGCCCACCCTCCGTCCATCCTTCCGCACAGTTACGTCTCTCTTTTAGTTAGAATTTTACGATTCGATTTTATGATCGTGAACGCCGCCGCGAGGTCTTTCCGGCCGCCGTCGAGTGCCGTGTCAGGACGACGTGTCATATCCTTTTGCCGTATCCGTCTCGTTCTCACCCCGCGCGATGTCCCGCTGACGAGGGGTTTATGTGCGACGCAATCGCGACGTGAGGAGGTCCAGCACGAGGTGCTACGGCGGATACTTAAGGACTTTTCGCGAGGAACTTCGCGAACTCGTGCCTCGTCAAGGCGACACGTCGCCGAAACGATAGCAGTTTTTCCTCGCAAAAAGACGGCTAAGAAATGCGAGTGCGGAGGGAGAACTGGTTGAATATTTCAACTTTAACAAGAGATTTCGTGGATCTGAAAGTTGATGGGTGTGTGAAGCGAAGAACGATGTGCGGCAAGAAGCTGCCAGTAAGAATGCGTTTAACAATCGAGGTGTGATTTCCAGAGGCAATCGTTGGCGCATTATTTAATCCGTCAGTACACCCACAGAAAAGATTTCTGGACTTAATGCTATTACTCTTTAATCTATCATAAAATAAGATCGCTATAGCGACAATCATATTTATTATTGAAAAGAAGCATATTTTAATCTTGAATAGAAAATTCCAAAATCTAGATTTAAATAATCTTCGTGCTGTCTCATTCATTTTCTCAGAAGGATTTAGATACAAATTTCTAGCAAGTTCAAAATATTCTTGATTTCACAATATTGTGAGATCTAAAAGACATCTTATTCTATTCTTCTAAGAGAATTTGTAGAATCTGCACAAAACGGCCAATATTTATGTGTTGCAATCGAAAATCGGGAAAGTGTTTCTGTTATTTACAATGAATAAGTGCAAAAGATATGGAAATGTCTTATCTCGAATCTTATTTCTCAAGTAAGTATATTGTATATACTTACTTACATTGCACTTATTCATTGTAAATAACAGAAGCACTTTCCCGATTTTCGATTGCAACACAGAAATATTGGCCGTTTTATCCGAATAAAGGACGCAGAAGCGTCGAGTCGACGAGCGACTGTGAGAAAATGACGCGTCGACATCGACAAAGCCTACTATAAAGTGGCGCTAATATCAAATTATTCTACATACAAGAATATATAAGGATAAATTTGTACATGTTACTCTTGTCTCAAGACAGTAAGACAATCTTATTTAATTCGAGAGAGAAGAATAGAAATTACTGATTTAAATTAAAAATTGTTTTATTTTCGTATTTTTTATACTTGTAATACGATTAAATTAGTCAAGAATATTTTTCGTCTTGTTATCAGAAATCCTTTCTGAGGGTGTACCTTCCCCTCGCCGAAACTTTTCCCTCGTTACTTCCTTTCCGTGTATTCCCTCGGACGCGCGCGAGGGTCGATGATTTCATCGACTAAAGAGCAGCCTTGCAGGGAGAGGCTGATGTACCGTCGTCATGGCTGTCGTTTCACACCAAAGGTGATGGATATACATAGTTACGTGGGTACCTAATGGCTCCCTGGAGAGTTTTCAGTCTCTCACACGCGCGCGCCTCCGGGCGATCTTGCCCGCTAAAGACTTCTTCGTAACGTGCTCCGATCGGAAACACCCTTCGACTTGCGCGCGAGATCGATCTCACCCCCGCGAACGAGATCGATCGCGATCCGCACGTACCTGCAATACGTGCAGGGCGTACATGAACGGTTCGACCCGATTTTCAGAACCTGCCGCGAACGAGACGCCGGAACGGGGGGGTGGGAAAATCGGTGGTTGCGGTGTCCGCTACAAAGAGGAGGAAATCGCAGCGCATCTTTGACGGAATCACGTTAATCGAGAAAGAGTGTTTTCCCGCTGAAAAAGTTCCTAGTGAAGAAGTTCGCGCGCGGGAGAAAATGTTCTCTCGCTCTCTTTTTTTTTTTTCTCTTTCGCTGTTCGAGGCTCTCGCGATCGGATCGATGGTGGCCAATGTGTGCGGCGCGATGCCGGTTATAGCCGTAATCCGAGGGTTTACAGCTCATTGGAACGGCTCGTCGTGCTGACCTGATTTTTATTGAGCGAACCGGGCAACTAATTGTAAGTAGCACCGACTACGTCGATCCGACACCGGAGAAATTGGTACATTGTAAGGCCGATAACAAATAGAAAAGGAATTGGCCGGCGACCTGGTTTCCGCGCGAGTCGTGCCCTTTTCACCCCCCCCCATACCCGGGAAGAAGTAAAAAGTCTGACGTTTGACACATCGAGCCGGTAAAGCGAAAGTACACTTGCTACTTGTATCGCCGGCTTTTGATACATCACTGTTTGTATCGTCCATACCATCCGGATATCCGGCAATTTGACGTCGACTCGATCGTAACGTCCGTCCGATTAATGTGCGACCGTCATCCCTTCAGTGTCTCTGTCCTGATACCGTCGCTCTGCAAAACTGCGCGCTCGCACGCGATATCTTTTAATAGTGTCGTAGATCTCTGTATGACATTTCGAGAGACAGAGAGAGAGAGAGAGAGAGAAAAAATAGAGAGAAAGAGAAAAAGTGTGGCGGAAGAATCGATTGTACGTATAACGAGCGCGCCGGTTCGACGAATAATCGGCTACCGGAAATCGGCTTAGGGTAATAGGTACTTTTCGACGATATTGCGAAGAGCGATTCAGCGGGAATCGGTCGTTGAAGGAAAGGTAAAAACGATCATCACAGGCAGCTCGTCAAATGTATTCAGCGTCGTCGTTGTCGTCGTCGTCGTAGAGAAGAGCGCCCACGAACGAAGGGTCGCGACTTTTATCTGATTCGCCATAAAGCTGCCATCGACTGCTACCCCCAAGAACGGAACGCCGTTGAAATTTCACCGTTTACACCATCACGCTCTCCGCCATTCGCCTATATATGTATGTGTTTAAATATATATATTTATATATGCAGGGTGTCCCAGAATTGTGTATGAAGCGCTCGTGAGCGGGTAGAACGCATCGAACTGAGAAGAAAAGTCCTTTGCCGTTTTGAAATTTTCGCAATAGTTAACGAGTTATTAATTATTAAAAATCGCTATATTGGTCCGGCCTACCGCCGAATGCAAGCGCGCGGCGAGATGCGACCGCCTAGAGATCGAGGTTGCTAGGCGAGCGGAGAATTGTTTATTACAAGTCGCTCTTGCCTAGCCATTGCTACTTGTAATAAACAATTCTCCGCTCGCCTAGCAACCTCGATCTCTAGGCGGTCGCATCTCGCCGCGCGCTTGCATTCGGCGGTAGGCCGGACCAATATAGCGATTTTTAATAATTAATAACTCGTTAACTATTGCGAAAATTTCAAAACGGCAAAGGACTTTTCTTCTCAGTTCGATGCGTTCTACCCGCTCACGAGCGCTTCATACACAATTCTGGGACACCCTGTATATACATATACACATCTATGCCAACCCTGCTTTACAATCACTACCATTAAAGGCTCGTATATCAAGAAGCTTATCCCCTCATACGCGTTTCGTGCGAGAGGAACCTAATATCGTCGATTCTCCCCGGCGCTCCTAAATCATCGCGCAATTCACCGTGCGAGGGTGCGACTTTTAACCCGGCGGGGAATAAATCTGTCCCTCCGCTATCAACAGACCCTCAGACGCTCGCGAGGAATTACTCTCGCGCGAGGTGAAATTTTTAATTCGGTATTTTCTATCGGCAAAATCGGCGCGACAGGCCTCGCGCGACCGTTCCGACTACGATTAATCCTCGTGCGTCTCCTTCGAGAGGAGGGACGAAAGAAAATTAATCGGCGATGTGAGATTGAGGGGGACGCGAGGGATGGTGCCCGACGATTCAATAGAAATACAGATAATGTCGCGCGCAGGCAAAGTACGTCGGTGGGGAAGCAATTCGAGGCTCGCGGCAAAAAGTGCCATTAACATCCGCCACGGGGGAGAATTGTTGTTTTGCGGCAGCCGCCGCGTATCGTCACTCTCCCGCATGCAGACGCCACCATTAAATGCTCATAAATCAGAGGACCTTAAGCCACCTTATTGCGTCGCGCTCTCCTCCGCTCGGAAGGATCAGTGGATTTTCTGCGCCAGGAATATTCCTTTATTTCGGTTCCTCGGCGTCGCGTCGGCCGCGACTTACCATCGAAAATGCAACGTACCCAATGATCGTTCTTATATCGTTTCCTCATAGCGCGCATAAAGTGACTTAAGAGACTGTAAGTACATCGTCATACCCAGCCCGGAACGACGCACTTCCTATAAAAAAGTCATTATTGCGCTGCTACCGGAGCAATGTCGCCGGGTCAACTTCGCCCCAAGGACAACCGTAATGCACCCTCAAAGGTATGATCCGCGTCTAAACCGCGGTGAAAGAAAGAACACCGAACCCAGTCTCGTAACGTTTTACGGTGCACATTTTACCTTCACACTGATAGCAATCCAGGCAGTAACTCTAAATGCCGCGTTGAATCTCCATGATCATCATAGGAGTTCACAGTCACCCATACCCGCGCTATCTCTACTCGAAGAACTTTGTCAAGTATTTTGTTTCACTTGGAAACCTATATCGAGAGTGTAGAAAATTAATTGATCAAGAATACGATGACAAACGATATCGATAAATATCGATCGATATTCTGTAGCTTCGAATTGTAACATATATTCGTTATTAAAAACACTGACTTATCTGTCACGTGTTTGGGAAGCGCTGTGCGCGCGAGACGGCTGCAAGTATCGTGCAAAACAAAAATTTCGCGACAACTCATCTTCTCCACGCTGCACAGTGGGCTAAACTCGAAAAAAGCTGGCCAAAAGTAATAACTCGAAAACATGACGTTTTAGAAAAAATTGTTTCAAATAAAAGTTATAGGGTTTTAAATCAGGTATTAGATAATAGTACTAGTATGACCTTGAATAGCGTTGCCACGGTTCACGCAAAGGTCACCTTGAATTTTTTAAACGGGAACCTCCAGTTTTCATTAGATATTTTTGTAGCTTACCTCAAGAGCTTTTCAGAACACTATAACAAAGTATTTATCCGTTAAATACTTCGAAGTTATGAAGCTTGAAAGTTACAGTCGCTACCGCGCCGCGTCGTACGTTTCGCGGCATTTAAAAATTTCACGGTGATCTGTACGTGATCTTGACAGCACTATCAAGGTCATACTGGTATTGCTATGTAATGCTTCACTTAAAAACCTACAACTTTCATTTCAAACATTTTTTACCAAAACGCCAAATTTTCGAGTTATTACGATATGAAAATTAAAATGAAACATCCTGTATATAACGCAAAGGTGTGCGTTGGTGTGCACAATTCAAACGGAAATACTTAGTTTGAATCCTACACAAGATGATAAAACAAGAATCCCAAACAGCCTTTTACAGCTATTTAAAAAAAATGATATTGAACTTTACTTCTTTCTTATATTTTAAGAAACCTTAGATTAACACAAATTGATGAACAAACATTTTTAATGGTTATAACTGTTTGGGAAAAGAGTTTCAATTCTATTTATAGAGTAAAAAGCAAAATTACTTGCATCCGCATACAAGAATGTAAGCTATAGCCTATACTCATTCATAAATCGTTTTTCGGAAGATTAACGCGTTGCCTCCTATTAATTGTTGATTAATGGGAAGGAAATTTTTCCTACGAAACTCCATTCACATTTTTGAAAATACTGATATCCATGAATCAAAAAAGGTCGAAATGCACAGATTTCCAAGAGTTGAAACAATTCGACTTTTGGCCAGCTGTTTTCGATTCTAGCCCACTGTGCGCTGTCGTGTGCAGACAAGAAGCATGATCGCGGCGTCGCATCCAAATTCGACGAGGAAGCACACGTTTAGCGGCATCTCTGTATAGGGACCATCAAGAGTGGTCGACTGCACTACCGAGATTACAAGTGTAGTGCGGTGTTCGTACGCCATGAGCAATAGCGCGGGAAGTCCCCGCTTCTCCGAGCGGCCGGCGTACCCCGCTGGTGCCATAATCTGTGACGAGGCACCAACCGCGAAGTGAGAGAACCGTTGGTCCATTTCGAACGTACATTGCGTCTCGGAGTCGTAATTTGCAAGTCCGGACGCGGTTCTAACTGGGCCAAAGCTCCATCCCGCGCCAAGTTTAAGCGAGCTTACGCTTTAAAGCTTATGTTTGTTTAAGGAGTTGGCGTGTTGCCGTCGTCGAGCACGCAGGTTACGTAGAGCTCGCGTCTCTCTCCCCTCGAGGTGCACTCAAGTTGCTGCACGCTCCCGTCGTAAGATCAACACCCGCGAAAAATCAGGCCCTTAATTACGAATCAAAACTTCAAGCCCGCGCGTAACCGCAAATTGCTACCTCGCGTTGCGTTCTCCAACTCGCCGGAAGACTCGCGAATTTACTTCAGCCGCGCGAAACGGTTCGAGTGTCTTGCATCTGACAAGTTTTTCGCGAGTTTACGCGAAATTTAAATGATTTATCTTGTGACAAATATTCTACTTCTCCGTAAAGGCAACGAGAGCAAAATGATCGTCTCGCCGAGACGACTTTCATCGTCGACTGATCTCTCGTACGCAAATCCGTGCGGCAATAGCGGCGTCGTTGAAAGCCGTCGTATGGATACACGCGGTAATCGAGCTTCTCCTTGATCATATCCGATTATCTTTATCGCTCATCCGAGCGAGCGAAATAAAAATGGGTTCAACAGTAAACCGCGATGCAACGTGACGTATAAAAAGCGACGAGAACCGGTTACGACGTTGGTCCTTATGAAAATCGACGACCTGTGCTCGCCCGCCCAGCCCCGCGGATGTATTTGCGGATTACGGGGGTGTGCGCGTACTCGAATGGCCGTGCAAGAATACCGTTACGCCGTGCCAGCGCATCGCGAAGCTCCACCGACCTCAAGGGAAAGACAAAAAGGGAGATCTCTCTCTTTTGGCCTCGCTCCCGATCCGCTCCCGTCCCCGGTTACGTCACGATGGGGTTTCCAGTTGAGATAACTCCGCGAAAATAATATATCACGTGCACCACGACGCTGCATATGCGTGTGCGTGCGTGTGCACGTACAAGCGCAGGAAATCCGTCAAAATCGTCCGCGAGTCATAATACATTCGGCGTCTTCGACGAGCAACCGCCAAGACCGCTCGGTTTATAAAGCTCAAAGAACAATGCTTTTCTCGTTTTTAAAAAATTGTTTCTTAGAAAAATTGGATCGATTCCACGTTGCTCGGGCGGCGATAATTTTCTCATACGGAAGCGTGGATCGCCAAAAGATCTTTGCGAGCAGGATGCAAGAAAAGCCTTCTTCTCTTCGAAATATAACGAGCTGAAATTCTTTTCGGTTTCTTGCGAGAGCGCGGGAATCATTCTCTCTGAAATTTAGCGGACTCGGACTCTTTTTAGTTCCAATCCGAGAAACATCCACGGCTCCTTCGTCGAATGCCCGTGTCAGAGCTTGTCATGGCGCGGCAAGGGGGAGCAGTTAAAAGAACGCCGTGTTACTTTGGTCGGTCTGGCTCTCCCGACGAGCTGGTTCGACCCAGCGCAGCGTCGCACGTCACGATGGGATTTCCAGCCGAGATATTCTCGTAGAAATAAAATAACACCGCGGCGCTCCGACCGTATATTCATAACTGTCGACGGCCCCCGACCTTGCGCAAACGTTTGCGGCCCGGAAGCCGGCTGTATTAAAATATCCAAGGAATTCTTGATCTTTATCCTGACGTGCACTCGTGCGTACACACGTTCGGGAATCCGCAGCTCGGCGGAAACGCGTTAATTCGCGCTTCCGTGTGATTTCACGTTGAATTATACGCCGTACGTGAAAACCTAACGGAATTTCCGGGACGGGGCATGTGCGCCCTTAAGTGAAGCACAGCCCGGTCTGTATCGGTAATTTTAGCAGTCGCCTAGTAGCTGAAGGGTTAAGGGACAGGGGTGGATTTCCCGTGCGTATCGAATGGCTGTGCGTTCGTCGCGCGATATCGCGTGTCGCGCCCCGGGATTTAATCCCGCCAGTATGTGGAAGAGATGCACGGGAGTTACGGTCTAAGTAAATCCGCGGGGTGATATCCTCGCCCGCGCCACCCACCTTCGAAGGCAAAGATCGAACAATACGTCGTGGTCGAATAAGCGCCGGGACGCAATGCTCCACGAAATAAGGAAGCGATTCTTTTGTGTACGCGAAGATCCCCCGTTCTTTGAGCGACCGAATAGATCCCGGGTAACCTGAATAAATCGCGGATTTCAAGAGCAATAAACTCGATCCTTTCTCGGTCATCGGTGCGGAGATCGTTCTCGTCGACTCGTCGAAAGTCCTCTCTTTCTGCCGACGGCGTGGGATTATCATAGAAAGGAGAACCGGCAAGATTTTAACATTCCAGCCGCATGTCTGTGTATGTGCATGTGTGTGTGCGCGCGCCTCTGTGTGTATGCCCGGGCTTCGAAACACCGAAGAGATATCCGAGTAATGTACGCGTGCGGTCCCGGCGTATAGACGTGTCGATAGACGGCCAACCGACCGGCGCGGCGGCAGCCAAGCTTTCTCGTGACGCGATGCAATAAAAGTCAGCAATCCGGTAAACACGAGAACTTTCCGACTTTTTCCCGCCGCGCATCTGTCGCGGCTGTAAATGGGATTTAATTCGCTTATCGAGTATCGTCGCGATCGCAGGGAGAAGGGCCTGAATAAAAGATGATGCGGTGGATTCGCGCGAATAGATCGCCGTTAAGCGGGAAACGTCAGTGCGCGAGCCGAAACTGTTTACTACGAAATCTCTCCCTCTCTATCTCTCTTTTTGCATCAGCCGTCGGCGTCTCCCACGCGTGAAGGATGATGCGCGTTTTGTATTCCCGTGAATTACATGGACCCGGACCCGGAGCGAGCGCGCACGTACATAGGGAAACTGCGGCGGATGGAGCTCCCGTCCGTCCGGCCGAGAGGAAAAGACCCTTCGACGCCGTAGTGCTTTCACGTAGGAACGCCTTTTCATTCCCGCAATTTACATCCATTTGTACGGGGAAGACGCGCGGCCGATACACCTGGTTCACGCCAACCCAGGCTGAAAGCACCAGACCTGCTTCCGAGTACATCGCAGACATAGATCGCGTACGCGGAAAGCCGCCGAATGAAAAAAGAATCATTCCTTTGTCGTAGCAGGATGTGGAGGCCCACGTAGAAATTTCAAAACGGTCCAATACTGGGACTGTACCGTTTGCCATCGTGGCAGTACTGGCCGCCAGTATTGTGCCAGTACAGATTCGACACAGGAGTGTAACGCCATGCCGTACTTAATTGCCAGTACTGATCCGACACTGGCAATAATATATGGACCAGTATTGGGTAAATAACTGCACCAGTATTGGGCATAGAAGTGGACCAATTAATGTATTAATGCATAAATGTATTTTATATATATATATAATATGTATTTTTTACTATTTGTATTTGTGACTTAAATATTATAAACAAAGACTAATGCAAACAACATTAGTAAAATCATCTTGTAAATGTCGCATAAATTAATATCGCGTTTAAAAGAAAAAGATGTTAAATCGGTTTTCCGGATGGTTATTTATACGTGATAACGCAAATGTTTCTAGCGAGAACGTCACGCCTGATCTGGCCATCTATCGGTCGCTGGTGAATCAATATATTGTTATAATCCTATTCTAAAAAAGGCGTGTTAACTTCGTGAAGTTCTTTTTTATCGAATATTGAGGCCTCTTTTCCGCGACGAATTTCGTGTGACTTGAACTTCGTGTTGCGAATGTCAGAATGTCATAGTGGCTGTCAGTGCGGTTATATTGACAATTGTATTTATTATATTATTTTTATTTTATTTTTTTTATTTCTTATTTTATTTATAGCGCGCGCCTGTGTTGCTAGTTATATATTATCGGCAATGTACGTAGTCCAATGCTGGGTCTGTGTCGGTTGCCGAAGCATGGCCCGTCTCGCAACCAGTACTGGTCCATGTCTGTATTTTATAATGGCCCGGTTTTTAATAAGTACTGGGACAAGACCGTCTACCAACTCTTTGCAGCACTGGCCGCCAGTATTGTGCCAGTACAGATTCGACACAGGAGTGTAACGCCATGCCGTACTTAATTGCCAGTACTGATCCGACACGCAATAATATATGGACCAGTATTGGGTAAATAACTGCACCAGCATTGGGCATAGAAGTGGACCAATTAATGTATTAATGTATAGATGTATTTTTTATATATATATAATATGCATTTTGTACTATTTGTATTTGTGACTTAAATATTATAAACAAAGACTGATGCAAACAACATTAGTAAAATCATTTTGTAAATGTCGCGTGAATTAATATCGCGTTTAAAAGAAAAAGATGTTAAATCGGTTTTCCGGATGGTTATTTATACGTGATAACGCAAATGTTTCTAGCGAGAACGTCACGCCTGATCTGGCCATCTATCGGTCGCTGGTGAATCAATATATTGTTATAATCCTATTCTAAAAAAGGCGTGTTAACTTCGTGAAGTTCTTTTTTATCGAATATTGAGGCCTCTTTTCCGCGACGAATTTCGTGTGACTTGAACTTCGTGTTGCGAATGTCAGAATGTCATAGTGGCTGTCAGTGCGGCTATATTGACAATTGTATTTATTATATTATTTTTATTTTATTTTTTTTATTTCTTATTTTATTTATAGCGCGCGCCTGTGTTGCTAGTTATATATTATCGGCAATGTACGTAGTCCAATGCTGGGTCTGTGTCGGTTGCCGAAGCATGGCCCGTCTCGCAACCAGTACTGGTCCATGTCTGTATTTTATAATGGCCCGGCTTTTAATAAGTACTGGGACAAGACCGTCTGCCAACTCTTTGCAGCACTGGCCGCCAGTATTGTGCCAGTACAGATCCGACACTGGAGTGTAACGCCGCTGCCGTACTCTGGGCTACCAATACTAGGCGAATGTTGGGCCAGTTAAACAACCTCGGCAATTTCTACGTGGGGAGTCGCGGTGATAATACGAGTAAGGACCGCGAGACGACAGGAGGATGCGCCATCGCTGGTGATAATATCGTCGCGCGTCTTCCAGCCTCGTCGTTTACGAGCCAATTCACGGCGCGCGCGGAAGGAGCAAATCAACTCCGGCACTCGCGTCTGATTGCCGGGAGGAGCGAGTTCTCCGGCTGACACTGTCAATTCCGCAAGTGGCATAAACGTTTCCTTTCGGTATGCGGCGAATGTTGCCTGCGAGACGCTCGCGAGTGAAATCCATCGTCGGAGCTGGACCGCCGCGCCGGTCTGGAGGCGGGTGGAGACGCGACCTTTGGAGAAGTGTCGGCTTGACCCCGCGGTAGATAAGAGTCCGGGTGATTAACGAGAAAGCGCAGCGAAACGATACCGATCTTAATAAATGCGAAGCGTCGTCATTACCCGGACGGAACGCCTGCGACGTCGAGTGGCAAGAAACAATTTCCTTTGTTGGAACGAATGTTACGAGACTACGTCTCTCTGATGAGCGAGTATACAAGGAGCGTGGTGCGGGGCGAGGAGGGGGAGACGGAGAAAACAGGGAGGAAGATAAAAAGTTTCTCTATCACAAGATAACGTTGTCGGGCGCTCCGACGTCATCTTTTATGTCCCAATTTACGCCTCGGGAGGGGGTGGAAGAGGAGAAACACCGACGGGGGACCGTTCTCGCTTGTCGTCGTCGTGTGTCGCGGAGGTGGTGGAGGGGCTGCTTAGATATAAGATGAAAGAGGCTCGTGCAGGAAGAGGGTACTCCAGGGCTGAAATAGAAGGAGGTATTCTCTCTCGCCCCCGGCATCCCTTGCCTATGAAGTTTGATTATGTTTTTAGGACGAGGAGAAGAAGCGGATCAAATTTCGCAGCCACTCAACCTGCCGGCCTCGGTGTCCGAGCACGATTCAGCTCACCCTCCTCCTCCTCACAACACGATATAACCCAATTCCACCCTCCGGCTCCGTTTTCTGGCAGCTCTCTCCGGTCAAGCAAATCAAGCGCGAGCGTACACCTACACCTACCGCTCGCGTTACCCTCCGGTCGAACGATCCCTTTCGCCCGGGGAAACCGGAGGGAGGGGGGGGGGCGGATAAAACGATCGTTTTTATTTTGTCGACTATTTATTCCAGTCGATAGAAAACTGTTACCCGCCCCTGCCCCCCGGCGACCCCGACGAGGTCGCAGCGCTGCGTCGGCGTAAATCCCGCGGCGTGACCGGCATTTCATTTCGCTACAAAAGCTTCAAATTACAAAACGAACGGAGTTAACATCCGTCCGAATTAATGATCGTGGAAAACCGATGATGACAGAGGACGGGCGTATCAATGGAAAGCTCCCCCGCCCGTCCCGCCTTCGACCGTGTCGTGTGTCGGAGCGCGCTATGACGAGGTGGAGCTCGGAAAACATTTTGCGCGATATACGCTGCGGCCGGGGGTCCGCTCCGCATTGTTAGCCCTGTCAACTGCACACACCCACCTACGCACGCGGTCAGGGTACGCGAGCGCGTACGTACGTACGCGCACGCACCCCCCGCGGTGCGCGCTGGCAAACTATCCCGCCCGATCCCGACCGGATTAGGGGCGCACACACATCTATGTACACACACGCACGCATGTACGCATGACCATCGCACGTACACGCCGAGCCGCACGCAAAGGGTAATCCCGTACAGCCGATTGATCGCCGATAAAATTTCCCACCCTCTTCGTCTTCGTTCTCCCGTCGTTTTTTCCGTCCTTTCGTTCGCGTCTCGCGACTAGCTTACCTTCGCACCGGTCCCCAGGGGCACCCCGGTAATTTCCCGTGTCGCGACTTCTTTCGCGTTCGTTCCCCACATGCACGCACGTGAGATGTGCCAAGGATTTTAGATTAATCTCTCAAGGTGCGCGACGTGGCGTGCCAAGAAGTCTTGGTCTTAGTGTTACGTTACGGCGGGAACTGACGAGGCTCCCGTTAATCTTGTTTCGTGACCGCGAAGCATGAAGTAATTCCGACACGATACCTCGCGGATAATTTCGTCGCTCCGCGAAGGAACGATAAATAAAACGCGCGCGTAAAAGTCCGAGCGCTTAATTCCGCGCGGAATTCGTGGCCCCCGTTAATTGCGACGGAATTGATAATCGAACTATCGCGTCGCGCTCGGGGATAATCGAACGCGCAAAACCCACCGGAGGCCTAAACGCGGGGTGCGAACGATACCGCATTTTATTTCAAGTCTACCGTGCGCGTCGGAACAACCATTGTTTTTGCGTCCTCCGCGGAGAGAATTCTTATGCAAACCGAGTCGCCCAAGTCTCGCGCGTTTAGATTTAAGCGGTATGCGAATTGAACGGCGGGGGATTGCGCGGAGGGTGGTAGTCCGCGGCGCGCGGCCTGGAAAACGTTTTACGGTTCCGCCGGAACGCCGATAGCATCCCCCGCCGCGGAATAGATCTTTAATTGGATCCTAAGTCAGCGGGGGTGGCGTTCTCCTCGTTTAACGTAATGTGCGTCGAAGCGTGACCAACGACAAAGCGGGCGGTGGGTCGGCGGACGGAGGAGGAGCGGCCCCTCTCTCGCCCTCCACGGACGCTGCTTCGCGCGCCGGTCGCATTAACTCCGGCGTGGCCTCTACCTCGGGGACACGTTTCCCGCGTAGCCAATATCAAGCAGCCATCCGGTACGTGCACGGGGGCGGCGGCGGGGAGGGGCGGGGGGGTACCCACAGCCGCCGGCAAATAATCGGCGAACACGCCGGGGTGTTCTCCCTCGCGCCGCCAGTTAAAATGCCCACCGCGCGCATGCTAATGCGTTGGATCGCTGAGAAACGCGGCCCATTGTCGTTCGCTATTTTGCAGCGATTTTCGTTAACGCAATTTTTCGCCACTTCCGCGCGAGATAAGGAAAAGGCGCCTACGTGCCGCGGCGGCGCGCGCGCAAATTACGATCGGCCGCGGAATACGAGAGAGAAGCGATCGCCAGTAGTCGAGCTAATCGTATCGCGACGGGAATTCGAAGCCGGTATTAATGAGACCGACGAGGGAGGTGTGCGATAATCACGATGTCGCGATGATCGGCGTCTCGCTGCGAGTCCGCTAGACGCTGAAAACGCCACGTCGAGTGTCTTTTTCGACCGGAGGCGACCGGAGCTCGCTGAAACGAGCGATCCCATTAGCCAATTTCGCCGGATGGCACTCTTCAGCTATTAATAGAAAGCGCTGTACCTAAGCGACTTAGCGTTGATCTCATTTTCAGCTCGCCCGCTCGCTTCACGCCCTTCGTGCAAGCTTTTTCGCCTTAACGACGCGTGTTTCGTGCCCGTTCGTTTCGCAACACCGAGGGGGATAGCTACGCGCTATCCCACGGCTGCTTGAGGTAGCGGGAGGACTCGACGAAAGTCGGGCTAATTTTGAATAATGAGCGTATATTAAATTCGACCTGAATAACGCCTCGAGCGCGGTGTTTGTGACGAGTTGCCAGCTACTCTTTGCCGAGATGTATTCCGGAGCCGGTGATGCTGCTGCTGCAGCAACCTTTAGAAGCCGAGCTTCGCGCCGGGACCGGGTCCTTAACTGGCTTTAATCAAGTGAAAACTTCACGGAATGTTGAACACCGCGTTCCGCATCTTCCGGCGCTTTCGGCCAGGAAGAATAAGAGCCATTGCGACGCGCACAATGATTAACTGTGATATTGCGGTAATTAACATATCTTGAGGGCTAGTTTAGCTCGTGGAAATGAGCGAACGCGTGCCCTCGGCGATGACGAATTTCGCGCCGCGGGCAAGTTCGCACGAGCATCGACGATGATGCGAGGAGGAAAGTGATTCCGTTAAAACGAGCAACACTCGTGCTGTTGCTTTCACCGGTATTTGCGCCCGCGCGTGACGTAGACAAATCTCGCGAAAATATTTTTCCCGGCCGGGAAGAGTCTACGGGGGTGGGTTTTTTGGCGGGGGAGCATTATCGGCGCGATTCGACGGAGCGCAAACTCTTGAAAATGATAAGTGACGCCCTGGCTTTTCGTGAAAGAGACGGAGAGTCGAGTGCCTCCTTCGGTCTGAGCCAACCAGTAAACAACGATTTGTCATCGAGACTAATAACGGCGTTCTGCTCGGAGCAATATCATACACTGCACCTACTTCCGTTACCGCTTTATTTGTCTCGATTCCCGCCACCGGTACATCGACCGGCGGAAATTTCCGCGCGCGAGGCAATATGTGCCGCCGGGACAAAACGCGAGTCGGCGCGCGCGGATTGATATCCGGCCATTAAAAATTCCGTACGCGCGGCATGCCGAAAAATAAATGACGCGACGGGGCTTGGATCAGGAGGAAAAATGTGTGTGTACGTGTGCACGCGCGATGGTGCAGTTTTCGGTCGCGCTTTATTAACGACAATGTCGCGATACGTTTATCCTATTTGCGGAAGTACGACGGATATCGCGTCGCCATCGTTGAGGCATTAAATCGGGACCCGTTTGTTTTACCACATCGCGCGATCCTCCCTTCGTTGTTTGCCGAGGGTACACACGATATGTCAAACGTTCGGAACTTCTGAAACCGATTCCGTTCGATTCGGTCCGAGCGGACAGACATTCCGGTTTCCAATCGGATCGTCCAATATCCGAAAAATGTTTCGCATCATGACCTTCGAGCCGAATTTCTCTCCCTCCCGTCTTCGCAGTTCCAACGATACGCGCGCGCGCGCACAGTTTTCGATCGATCCGCCTGATTTTTTCCGTTTTCTCGTGTGTCATCGAGCAATGACACGACGGAGCGAGGCAGGGGCTTAATATAGCGGCGTACCCCTGTGAAATTTCCGTAATATTGTTATAAACGAGTGCGGTGCGGTGATAGAGCGCTGGAGAAAGAGGGAGAGAGAGAGAAAGAGGACACGTAACTTTACGAACATCCGCGCAGAAATATAACCATAGGGAGAATGGTACATGTCCACGTGTTTCATATGTTATTTCATAATGCACACGTCTCTTTTTGAGAACGTCCCACCCAAAATTCCTCTTAATTTTAATTAATTTAACGTACGCTAATTATCTCCCGCGCACAAATGTTGCTCCCCGGCAATTACGCCGGTGCGCCGGTAATCTATTTTACAATTACATTTCCCCGCGCGTAAATATAACAATATTCGATATTCCGCCCGTGTTGCAACGTAATCTTGCTTTCAATGGTATTGTCAGAGGAATAAAGATTATCGACTAATTACGTCCGTCGGCAAATACATTAAGAGACGGGGAAAAAAGGGGGCGATAATGCGTCCCGGGGTGCATCAGCGTGATGTCCGTTGCCCGTTGCGCGCCGGAAGCGTGTCTCGTTTTTCTATTTTAGGATTAATTACAGTTCCAGGGGGTGCGTCGCATCGTGCGCTCGCCCGTCCGCCCGCGCGCTCCCCCTCAATGCACGGGGGTGCATTCGACGCCGCGCGATCTTGCGCGCGTAATCCGGGCCGCTCGTATCGAGGGAAGAATCGCGCTCGCTCGGGCAGCAAAGGGGTGCGAGATAGTGATGGCGCGGGCCGGGAGAACGGCAAAAAAGAGTTCAATTTACGACGTCAAAGTGGCGCGGCGGAGAGGACGATACGGCCGAATCGGTGGCGTCCGTGCGCCGTAACGTACGAGCGCGGGCGAGACGCCCGGATAAAAAGCGATCCGCGATCCGGGGAAAGGTAGAGGGTGCGACAGGACGAGGGTGGGTGGAGGAAGGACGCAAGACAGCAGTCGCGCCGGGGACCGGGGTGTACATACACGTATACGCGGATCGCAGCTTAACGGGGGGCACGTTCGAGAGCCGTGAGAGACGCGAAGGGAGGTAGTCGTTCGCTATACGAGCGGCATTAGCGGCGGTAAGGCAAAAGCGGCAGGTCGATCGAGTCTCGCGTACACACGTACGCACGCACACATTCACAGAAACTCGCCACATCCACCCTGTATCCATCGCGCTCTCTCTCTCTTCCCCTAGGTGCATACACACGTACACGATCGTGTACCGGATCGGGCGTCGTCGTCAGGTCGGTGCCTTTATGTCCACGATACACGGGAGCGTCGCGACGCCGGGCGTCGGCGTGTGTCCTCCTGTACGCGTGTACGCGCTGGGGCAATTGGGTAATGGCCGATTTAACACGGACCATCAGATTGCGCGACGAGGACAAGGAGCTGGCGCGCGCGCGCGCGCGTCCCCTGCAATTTCCCGCGCCGTTGCGGGATCCCGTGGTAAGAACGAGCGCTAAGCCGACGGGGATAATGCGACCGGGACCAGGGGAAGATTCCGTGCAGGAAAGCGGAAGGAAGGGGGGAATCCTGGAAAAGCGCGGAAAAACCCGGCTGATTGCAGCCGCGAGTCCCGCTCGGCTTCGCTCGGCACGTTTTCCCCTCGCGGAAACGGGAGAAAAGGGTAGTCTTCGAAGTCAGTCGAAGAGAAAGCAAAGTAGGGACCGTAGGCGTCCTCGAATCCTTAGTGTCCTCGGGCGTCTATCCCGCTATTAACACGTAGTTTCGTATGTGGAGCACGCGGCAACTTTTGCACTCTCGGCTCTCCCTCCCGCATCTCTCGCGCAACTTTCCGATCTGAGAAGCGGAACGAGGAGGATCGAGAGGAAGGCACCGGCGCTATACTCCCGAGCGCATAATGTCGCTGCTCTTTAATATTGAACGAGGGGTGAAAGGACGACGCTGAGTTTTCCCCGCGATTCGCCGATTACGAGAGGCGTGCGCGCTGCGACGAAGGCGAGATGAAATTCACGTGAATTCATAAAAGGGATCGAAGCGACGAGCTGATCCGCGCGCGTGGGGCGGTTCCGGTTCTACCGAGCGGATTTAAGCGAGGAAAGAGGAAAAGCGCACCGCGGCGCGTACGTTCCGCGCTGCAAAAAGCGCAAAGTACCTTAAAGCTCGTTATTCACACATGAAAATTTTAAGCGCCGGCCGCGCCCGGTGTGTCTGCGGAATTATACGATCCCCCGCGTCGCAAGCCCCCTCCCTCCCCCTCGCTATTTACGAATCCGCGCGTACGAAAGCAGCGTTGAGAAATATCGAGTTCATCACGCGTCCGATTATGCGTCGCGCGACAGTTACCGCGCGCGCGTGCGACAATTTGCCGCACGTGCTGTTCAGGCTCCGCTCCGAAAATCCCGCTTTTAAGCGACTGCGTCGGCGAGCGAGATTAAACACAAAAACAATTCGCGGGTCGAGGGTGAAGCGGAGGGGACGCACGTCCCGATCATTAATTCCGCCTTTGTGTCGAATGCGCCGAATAACCGCGAGCAATCCGACGAGCTGTGACCCCGCGGTCACGGCTATTATAAAATGACCGCGTGCATAAAAGTTCAGTTTCACCGAATGACGAAGCGCGTACGAAAGCGTTCACCCTTCATTCAAGCGGACTCCTCGCGCCCGCACGAACGTTTCGCGCAGCTAAAAGCGTGCCTGATGAGATCTGTCTTTTTTGCCCTCGCCGTACAGTTGCAACAGACGTGAAATAACCGTTCACTGGTCGCGCGATGATGAATGTGTCTTAACTCGACCGAAGCTGGCGAACACCGCGCGCGGTCCTCACGAGTGCGCGCGGACACCCGCGCCGGCAACGCGGCGGCGTTATTTTGCATCGATTTACATACCGGATAACGCACGCGGCGATGCGGTGTTGGGCGGTAGCCTTGGATAGTACCGTGGTTAAACTGATTTTTCCGTTTCACATTTTCGGAATCGCGCGTGTACAGATCGGACGATGTTAATATTCAAATATTTCCAGCGATTCCATCTCGACGCGCAGCAACTTGTCAACGAATGTCCGGGTGTACATGACAATGCACAGTTGTATCTTGCAATTGTATCGATAAATAAAAACGCTTGATAAAAAATAACAAAATTCTGTTTTTGTGCAACGTGTTCGCCGTCAATCGCGACGAGTCGCGAGCACCGCTTCGGAAACGTTCGCCGCTGCGTGAAACGGCAGTGACGCGTCGCCGATTAGGCGACGTTAATTAATCGGTTCGCTGAATTATTCATCCGCCTAAACCTGAAAATGTCGTGTAACCCGTAAAACAGCCGTCGCATTGGCGAAACGGCTCCTGAATCGAATTTTCACGAGGACGCGCATTCACATTCAAATATCTCGCCGATTTCATTTCGGTCGTCTGGCGTCCCGACGCGACGCGAGCTGCCGGCATTATATGCGGGAAAAAGGGAAAATCGCGCGCACGTGTGGGCCGAGCGGATTCGCGAGAAAAGTTGAGCTCGCAGCAACCCCGCAACGCCGAAAACCACCCCCTCGCTTTTCTTCCGAGAAGACCAGCACGGACGCGGCGACTAGTGGCGGTATTAATTAATCGATTTTCAGAGTTGTTCGATTATTTGCAGTTTCTAAACACATTCGCGCACGCGGGGTTTTCGGAAGTAATCGGTTGATAAACCGTTACGCAATCATTATCAGCGTGCAGCTACGCCGCTGGGCAAATTAGTTTATTGACTGTTAATAACGTTGATTCTACTCTATCAAACAATGCGCCCCGCGCGCATGCCGACAGATGTGATAATTAACAACCGCTACGTAGCGCGAGTGCGGACGTCATAATCCGGCGGATTTGATCAATTTTTAATGTCGCCGCCCGCACAATCCGCCCACTTGCCGGAGACGCTTAACGCTACCGCGCGCTTATTAGCGTTACCAGTGCTGTTAACATTAATCCCATTAACCGATCAAAATTGCGCGCTCGCTGACTCGCGACGAGGGTGGCCTGAGCGCGCGGATCGTGCTCCTGCGGGACTTCGATGTTTGGCTACTCGAAGCTACGAGCACGCTCGGGCGTGAAATTCAGGCGAAAAGCGGCGCGAAAAGGATTTTCGTCAGCGCGGGAGGCACCGGATGTGCCTTCGATAGCGTAGCTGGTGGTCGGTGCGGAACGGCGGCGGCCGTAAGCCCGGATTAATTGTGTTCAAATATTAGCGAGAGACGTAGCGAAGCGCCGCTCGAAAGAAGAATGCCGGGGAAGCGGGGGAAACACGGGAGGAAAAGAGGAAAGTGCAGAGCGAGAGAGAGAAGGAACGAGAAGAGTAGAGTAGACGGAATCTGCGAGCGATAGAAACAGGGTGCTATTCTGGGGGTGGAAAAGGGGGTGGCGTCGGGGCTGCGGCTGACCCGAATCCCCTGCATGCGAGCTCACGCCGCGGGCTGAAAACTCGCTGGCGCAGGAAAAGCTTCGCTGGCTGGTTCAAGGAAACGCGAGAAAATGCCCGTGGAAATTCAGAAAATCGTGCCAGAACCCACCCCCGATCCGCGGCGGCGGCTGAGGGCTGCCGACGGCGTCGACGCGCGATCGCGCCGCCGCACGGGGGGTGGCTACGGGGATGGGTGAAGGGAGAATCGATCGCGTTGCACGCGCCTACCTACGCCGTTATTACACGCGCCACGTGCATTTTCTCAACTTCCCGTTTCCCGTTTCCAGGCTCGCGCATCCCCCGCGAGGAAACGTAATTTCCTCCCGATACAATGCGCCCGGTCCGGAACGACACCACCCTGGGCGCCCGCGCGCGTATATTCGCGCGGACTCGCGCGTCCGCTTGCCACCGCTCGTAAGACGGGCGCGCTCAATATTTTTATCCTCGCGCGGGGACTGACGTTTATGCATCGGCGCGCCGTTTCCGGTCTGTCTCCGCTGCCGGCCGTGCGACGTGTCGGCGAATTCCACGTCCACAATAACGACACATCGATCCACGTCCGCTCGCTCGTGCGTTACATGAGGCGCATCGCGACGTTTACATCGTAAAAGATGGACGCAACAATCGAGTACGCTCTCGCGCGCGTTCGGCAGCGAGAAAAATCTCCCGCTCGCCGTGTTAATATCATCGCTGGGTACAACGATGCGGCGGCGACGGCGGCGATGTGTGCGTGCCTCTTTCGTAATAAGTTGCGTATCCGTGCGGGCGTACTCGACGCGATGATGCGCGGCGTCAATAAATTACACGACAATGAGAGGCCGCGTTTGTTATCGACGTTTAGAAAAATCATCGGCTCTCGAAAGGCACTCCAGCGCGAATTCCAATACGGACGACCCTCTCTCTCTCTGATAGACGAGACGCCTGCCTTACCACCGACGCGCGACGGGGGTTATTGGCAGTACAGATATACGCCTGTTTTACGAGATAGGCGGTGCGGCGGACGAGTTTATCGCCTTAATATTAGATACAATGTTACCGTCTCGCGCGCGAGCTTTATGTCCCTCGTCGCCGAGATCGTCGTTTACCGCGCAGGGGAGGGGGGGGATCGATCGCGGGGGATGGATCGTGACGGGCGCGCCGTTTATCATGAAACATTTAATATCTACACGGATCAAGATGCAAATGAGGCTTTTACAATCATGAACGTCGTTTGCGAGGATACGAGCGAGGGCTTTCGGCCACTCCCACGACCCTTATTCAAATCGGGTTGGTTGCAACATTCGGCAGTTACAAGGATTGAGGGGATGCCGCGAGAACGGGATTGGAAATCCCGAAACTCAGCCGCGACGAGTCTGCGATGAGTTGAAATTCAAATCCAGGAAGAGCGTGTTTAAAGCTCGATGCATGCGAATAGAAATTCCTATACGGAATTCTACCTTGTCCGTGTCGCCAAAACGCGGTAAACCGGAAGCATTGTGGAAGGCCTCGAGACGGATTGTTGCATTATTGTCAAACGGAAAATGTCTTGAAAAATGTTTCCAATTATAGTTGATTAGCTCTTTCGTGTCACGGCATCGAGCTGTGTTTGTCCTGCATCCTTCTGAAAAATCGATCAGCTTGCTTCCTAAAGGAAGGTGCGTGTGCGTCTACGACTGCGAAACTACATGCATCAAGCACGAGGATTGCAAAGCCGCGCGAATGCCTCTCGCACGAGCGCTCCTGAACTGTATTCTGCGAAAGGAGAGACTTAAAGTTTGTCACTCGGAACCAGACTTGTGATTTAATCCGCTGTTTCACGGTTCTGAACTGTGCAAATTTATAATTGTTACATTGTGAGCAGTTACATGATCGTGAGGGCACGTTGACGGAGTAATACGAGGACAGCAGTGATTTTAAAAATAAAAGGACTTTATTTCGATCTTTATCTTCCTATTCTAAAAAAGGCGTGTTAACTTCGTGAAGTTCTTTTTTATCGAATATTGAGGCCTCTTTTCCGCGACGAATTTCGTGTGACTTGAACTTCGTGTTGCGAATGTCAGAATGTCATAGTGGCTGCGTCAGTGCGGTTATATTAATTTATTATTTCTTAGGAACGTGAAAACGGCAGCTGTCAATTCTGTCAAATTTGTATTGGTGAAACATGATGAAATAAATAACACCTTTAACACCTTTTTTAGAATAGGGCTACGGGCTAGAACTTTTTCATTTCCGAGTTTACGGTATTTTCAATAGCAGAGAACTCTAGGCAATATAAAAAATAATGATTTCAACAACTCAGAACTGCTCGGAAAAAGAAAAAATTTCTAAGGGTAAAACTTTTTCATTTCTGAGTTTACGGTATTTTCGATAGCAGAGAACTCTAGGCAATATGCCAATTAATAATATAAACATCTCAGAACTCCTCGGAAAAAGAAAAATGTTTTAATAAATAATAGATGAATATTATTATTCGAAAACATTATTAACATCGAAAAATAAAATAGCGCGCGCCTGTGTTGTATTTAATATAAAAAAATAAAAGAACTTTATTTCAAATATCAAAAAAGAATCGCGTTATTCAGAGAACATTGTTTATACGAATTATCGCGGGATTTTTCTTCGCCGCTGAGAAGCATCGCGTTCGATAAATTCGCCTCTCGCGACGCTCTTCCGGGATCTCCGCCGCGATTGTGACATGTGGGTTATATAAAGTGGAGAGAAGCCATGCTTGCGGAAACGTCGCGAGGAGGAGGAGGAGGAAGTGCGGGCAGATGCAGAAACAGTTCGCATTGGTAACGCGGTTCACTCCATCGTGGTGTTAGCCGAAAAGAAATTCTCGTCATACACGCGGAAGGCGATATATCGGAAAACCGGGCTAAGAAAAAAGACAAATACACGGGGTAGGAGAGGAGAAGCGGCGGGGGGGGGGACGGGGGAGAGCCGCTGTTGCGGATTCTATGAATTCGCACGTATCTACATTCCTTCCCGCTGGGTTCGCCACGTGACAGCGGAAACGTCTGCGCTAAAATCGCTGCGAGAAATGTGCATTTCTTTTTCGCCCGGGGAAAAATACAGACAACCGGGAATAATCTAGCGGGAGAAATTGCTCGAGCATAAACAGAAGATTTTCAATCCACCGTGACGGATTACTCGATTACCGTGAGCGCCGGCTCTCGCGCTTCCGAATCCGAAGCGCGACCGATTTCTCGAACGCGCGTTAAGGAAAGTGGAAAGCGCGAAATTAGGGGACTCGTGGTTCATTTAATATTTGCAGGCGTCGGCGGAGGTAATACTCCTGCCCGACGAACAAGATAAATCGTTTGGCGGAACATTCGAGTCACATCCGGCCCACTTTCCTCACTCACGTTTGCAACGGTCCCGCCGCTTGTTACAACTACCCTTGCGGCAAATTAATCTCTGGAGCATCACGCAGCCGCGTGTTGACGGTAAGAATACTAATCAGTCGCAAAGTATCGGCGGCGGAGACTCCATCCCCCAACTCGGCCTTGACCGAAAAGTATGGAAAACGCGGGAAAGGCGGCGTTCTTCATCCCCCGAAGGCTGGGAAACAATCCCGCCATGAAACGTCGTATCCGCGTCACGTTTTTCTTTAATTGCGTCTATTTTGAGCATGCCGAGCGGAATGACGATGGCGCCCATACTCGACCACGGCTGAAATGTTTCCGCGGATGTTCTCCATTTCTCTCTCTCTCTCTCTCTTTCATCCGCGGTTTGGACACGGCTGACCCAGATCCAAAGGCGTGTCCGCGTCGGCGGGCACCAGGGGGTGGACAATAGTGCACGTTGCACCCCTCGTAAATGTGCGGACGGGCATGCACATATATGTGTGTACAGGCGAAGGGACGACCGCGCAGAATTCGCGGTAACTGTTTCCCGCATTCCTCGCGTGCGCTAAGTGACGCGGCGGAAGCGCACAATGCAACGGCGGCCGGATAAGCTGCACGCAAATGCGGATAATGGGCTGCTGGCCAAGCCGACCGAAGAGAGACAGGCCGAGCACAGACAGACGACCGCGTCCAGACATCTCGGAGCGGCGGGGCTTCGTTTAAATTTTTGTTCGGGGCTCGAGTTAACGTCAAACGAACAGCAGACGTTATCGCCGACGGACGCGGCCGTTGACGAGCTCGTTTTCACGCCAATTGACGTTTCCGCGCGCCGATCGGCCGGACGAGATGAGAAAGAGGACGGACAGGCCGCGCGGAAATCGCGACGACCATTTTCCGTGTGTGAAACGCGCGACCATATGCGGTGCACACGATATGCATACGCGCGCGTATATTTCATCTTACGTGCTCGCCCTCGTTCGCCCGCTCGCTCGAAAGGCTCCGCGGCGGGAACGCGAAACAGGAGTCATAGGTACGCATAAGTCACGCTTAAATATTCCGAGCATGTAGCACGTGAAAAAGCGTGCGGAAGGTCGGGGATTTTAAATTTTACGAAGACGCGCGCTGGCACCGTCGGCTCTCCGTACCATTTTTCGCGAAAGCGGAGAGCGGTATGGAAAAGTAACCGGATACGAGGAGAGAGAAAGAGCCGGGTATTAACGCCGCCGAACTCGCGCGAATCCGCTTCAGGCACGAGCGCATTCGCGGCGAAGATTCGCCGCATACCGGTATCGCGCGATACTTGGAGGCGAGAGGAAAATTCCGCGCGCGAGGAAGGAAAAAGCGCTCGTGGTAAAGTCACGAAAATTTCCGTCACGTAAATCGCGGAGGGGATCGCGCGACGCTGTCGGCGCTGAATCTCGATTTTTCACGGCGGCCGGGGAGAAATTCATCGTATTTCGCACGTACGGCGTCCGATCGACGCTCCGGTTTTACAAGGGGGTGCACACCGTCATACGGGGCAGACATTACGGCGTGACGGTCGTACGTGGCCATAACGCCGAAAGCCACGGCGCGGCCGCCCCGAATTCGACCGTAACCACTTACCACGTCTACGTAGCATTTCAACCGTGCAGTATATCGGCGACACGATCCGACTGCGTATAATGCATACAGTGCATATACACCCGTGGGGTGGCGAGGGTGGATACGTTACACGTATGCATCGCGCGCCTGCATTTATATGCGCGCAAGACAGTAAACGAGAAATGGTCAACGCTTTCCATCGCTCCGGCGCGACTGTAACCGCGCGAGCGGGCGCTGCTACTATCACGTTTTACTGGCAACGATTTGATGGCACTAATTTCATAAGGACGTAAAACAAGGATGCGCCATCGCCGTGGTCGTCGTCGTCGTCGTCTCCTGCAGGAGAGCGCGCGAATGCTCGCCGAGCGGAAAACGCGCGACATCCGCTGGCAAATGTTTCTGTCTTCTTGCACGTGCTACCACTCGAAGTTCCTTAACGGCGCGGCGTTTGCGAGCATTTACGGGCACCGTGAAGCGTATTATCCATGGAGTAATGTTGTTTTATAACTGTACTAGTTAGGTAGGACATTTGAGAAAAATACCGAGATGGAAAAAGCGCGTGCGTGTGTGTGCGCGCGCGCGCGCGTGTTTCATGAAAAGTGCAGTTGATAAAAAGGTGAATTCATTCCGGTAATGGATTTAAATAAATTTCCCATACGCGTAAATTATTTCCTCCGAAAACAGTATAATATATTTGAGAGAATAATTAAAGCGCGTGTCGTTAATTAAAAAACACACGCGCGCATTCTGAACGATACATTTATTATTTTTAACGAGGCAACGTGCAGTGACTGTTTACACTTCCGGGCTCCCGCCCGCGAGACTGCAAAAACGCACCTTCCTCCTCCTGCCATGCAGGCAAAAAAATTACCTTCGATTAATCGGATAACGAGTCCCGCAAAAAGCGTAATAATCCGGGAAATGGAATCCTTCTCCCTGAGGCGCGGTTACAATGAAGATGCCTGAGAAATATCCGGCGGATCGGCGCGCGCAGCGCGCACTGATACGTATCCCCCGAATGATATTCGAGGCCTGATTAATCCAGCCGGCGGCAAATTTATCTGACAGTTAATTCCATTATAGCGGAACAGCTACATTGCGTCTTGATCGAAAACACGTACCGTAATTGTCCCGGGGAACGATGCGTTACCGTTCGAACAGACCCTTAACGCCAATGAAAATTAACGCCGCGATCATTCAAAAAGCTCGCTCGCAGCCGCTCGGCCCTCGTGAAAGCAATTCTGGTACATTACTCGGTCGAATCCGCCGCGCGGCAGAGATTTCGATTCGCGCGGAATCGAAATATAGTTTCGCTAAAATAGACGCGCGAATGAGCGACGAGTTACCAGCGGAACAGCCATTGTATAATAATCCACTGATTTATCCGCGGTTACGCAGAGTGACGCGCTGATTAATGACACTGTCAGCGAAAATGTATTATACGATAAGACGATTAGCTTGTTTCGCGAGTGCGCGTAATTGACATTGCCGCATTCGTGCAATTATTTCATCGTTATAGTTATCGATCTCGTCGTCGCCTTTTTGCCAAGTCCTTCCTTCCTCCGTCGCCAAGTTGCAGCAACATTTTCCACGTGAAATCAACGTCGATCAGATGCTGCATCTATACAAGCCACCCTTGCGGCACAAGTGTACGACGAATTAATATCTCCGCTCGGCAAAAATGTATCACCCCACGTAGAAATTGCCGAGGTTGTTTAACTGGCCCAACATTCGCCTAGTATTGCTAGCCCAGAGTACGGCAGCGGCGTTACACTCCAGTGTCGGATCTGTACTGGCACAATACTGGCGGCCAGTGCTGCAAAGAGTTGGCAGACGGTCTTGTCCCAGTACTTATTAAAAATCGGGCCATTATAAAATACAGACATGGACCAGTACTGGTTGCGAGACGGGCCATGCTTCGGCAACCGACACAGACCCAGCATTGGACTACGTACATTGCCGATAATATATAACTAGCAACACAGGCGCGCGCTATAAATAAAATAAGAAATAAAAAAAATAAAATAAAAATAATATAATAAATACAATTGTCAATATAGCCGCACTGACAGCCACTATGACATTCTGACATTCGCAACACGAAGTTCAAGTCACACGAAGTTCGTCGCGGAAAAGAGGCCTCAATATTCGATAAAAAAGAACTTCACGAAGTTAACACGCCTTTTTTAGAATAGGATTATAACAATATATTGATTCACCAGCGACCGATAGATGGCCAGATCAGGCGTGACGTTCTCGCTAGAAACATTTGCGTTATCACGTATAAATAACCATCCGGAAAACCGATTTAACATCTTTTTCTTTTAAACGCGATATTAATTTATGCGACATTTACAAGATGATTTTACTAATGTTGTTTGCATTAGTCTTTGTTTATAATATTTAAGTCACAAATACAAATAGTACAAAATACATATTATATATATATAAAAAATACATTTATGCATTAATACATTAATTGGTCCACTTCTATGCCCAATGCTGGTGCAGTTATTTACCCAATACTGGTCCATATATTATTGCGTGTCGGATCAGTACTGGCAATTAAGTACGGCATGGCGTTACACTCCTGTGTCGAATCTGTACTGGCACAATACTGGCGGCCAGTACTGCCACGACGGCAAACGGCACAGTCCCAGTATTGGACCGTTTTGAAATTTCTACGTGGGACGTTACACTGATTTCAAGATACGTTCGTTTCCCTTAATTGCAGCACGTTTCTTGGTTACGCACTCTGAGTATCACGCAGCCACGCACGTACGCACGTACGCACATTCGCTATCGTCATCCATCCGTGATCCCCGATGCGCGTCCACTCGGCGGGATTCCTGGAGCGCTTGTCAGAATCTCCCCACGTAAAGTATCCGCCCCGGGGGATGCATCTTCCGATGCAGACGCGCATGGGGAAGGTGTCGGAGGAGAGCATCGCTCTCGCGATACGTTAAACATCCGTCGCGCTGCGGGGGCGGCAATTTAACGTATACGAGGAGCTAGGGTACATCGCCGCGCGCGAAATCCACGAGTCGTCGATATCGACGAGCCTGAGTTTTACGATACCGTACCGAGGCTACCCCACGTCTGCATAGATTACAGAATGCACGGACGCGTTCTGTGAGAATCGGCGCCGATACCGGCACCGAGTGAGCTGAAACGGATTGCACGTACAGAGAGAGAGAGAGAGGGGGGGAGGGAGGGGGTGTACGTAGATTTTTGTTGAAGGATACAATACAGGCGTGGTACAATGCGCGTACGTTTATCGGGATTCGTCATCGATGATCGCCGAGCCGTCGAGCGGCGGAATCCCGACGCCGGAATAATCGGGTCCGTCGCTTTTTCGATCTGCGCGAAATTGAGTCGATCGCGCCGATGGCCACGCGAAAAATGCACGGCTATCGAGTTCCATCGAGTGGATTGCACGATCGACACCCCTCCCCCGCTCCTCATGCCTCTCGTGCTTCGACGTGCTTTCAGAAAAATGCGTGTCGCATGGCAGAAAGCACGTAATTAAAACGCGACGGGAATCCGAGCGCGCTTGAATTTCATCGCGCGGAATTCCTACCGCGATGTACTTCTCAAAGGGACAGGTAGGGTAGCACGATCATTCCTTGCTTGTTTCTCTTTTTTTTCTCTCTCTCCCTCTCTCTTCTCTTTTTTTTATCGATACGGCTACTTGCGGACTTGTCCGACTTTTGCGCTAATAAAACTGATCGAGTCGCGCTGTCGCGTACGTTGAAGCGTCGAAGAATTAAATTAATATCCCATATGGGGGGAAAGCGCGCGCTTTAAAATGCAAACACCGTGCTTCAGCGAGACAGTAGGTACAATAGCGGCACGCTAATATGGTATTTAATGGTTACGGGGAATCGTAATTAATAGCAAATTTTCGAAATAACGATAATTCCCAGCGATAAGTAAACGCGTTATATTCGAGCACCGCGAATATCGATTTCTGATTCTCGCAGTTCCGTATTTGCGATACGTAAGCGGTATACCTCCCCTCGGATACTTGTACTGATTATCGGAAGTACCACCGCCGATTATCGGACATGGAGACGACGGCGAGAGCAGTTGTCCAGCAATAGTGGCAATCAACGAGCAGCATATTCGAATAATTACATGCGTAAGTTAACTACACCGTGAGAATTGGTTAATCCCGCGCGCGATTAATTCCCGGGAAATTTACGAAAAACAATTGCGACCGTTGGAACGCAAAAATTCTGTAGATGCAGCGCTTCGTTTGTATCGGTAATTGCACGAAAAAAAATGGTGCAACACGTTCCTCGCCAGGAATGAAAATATGGCACAATCTAGTCAATTACAACATTGCGCCATTTTTCCAGCGGAACAACATGTCGGTGAAATTCTTTTTTCTTGCGGAAATTAGGGGAAACCAATTTCTCGAAAGAGAAAACTCAATTTCGACGTAATTGCACTTTACACGCAAATACACGAAAAAGTGCGATAAAAAAAGACGCATAACGGCACGGGAAATGATTAAAAAGATGAAATATTCATGCACATTGTGCGCACCGCTCTGCGCTCCGGAACATGTGCGAAATTCACAATAATGAAAGTTGATGCCGCGAGAAGAATTATTTATCCTTGTAATATTTCCCCTTTAAGTCGTGCCGCTTCCGTTATTGCTAGTTATTAGCAGTATTTCCGCGCAACGCCGATATTCGAGGGACGAAGCGAGTGAAAGAGAGAAAGAGAGAGAGAAAAAGAGCGCGCGTATCGTTTTCAATGCTCTATCTTCCACGTATAGCTTTATTTTCCAAGCGGAATTATTCCGCCACAACCGAGAATCTTACTTTTTTTTTCACCTTCCACCTTTTTTACGTAATCATTAAAAACATATTATAGTACGAGAGGACTGGATTTTATATTAAATTCTTTCGCGAAATCCTTTCATTTTCCAGCATGAACGAAATATGATTCGTGCCGCTGTATTCGCTCAATGGTTCACATGCACGGAGGGTATCGAGGAGAAAGGGGGTACAATGTTACGCGACATTTAATGCAAACATCTCGGTGACTATTAAACTCGCGGACGCGCGCGCGGGGAAATCGATGACGCGCGGAATGGACGCGTGATTTCGCGCGCACGTATACCCGACCAAGTATATCGAGATGAGTCTCGTATATACCAATCCGCCTAATGTATTATCGCCGCTTACATCGCTAGAGCATTTCGGGCTTAAGCGCGGCCCCGGCCCAATCGCTCGCGGTAACCCCTTCTCACCCTCCCGTCCATCCGTTGACCTGTCCACCCCGGTCGAACGAATATGCAAAGCGGAATCCGCCCCGAGCGAGCGAGCGGGCGACTCTGTCACAACGAGCGCGCACTGCGCCTTGCTTAATTCGCTCATTGACGAGCGAGCGTTACCAGGCAGGTACTACGTGGAGGTACCCTCTGAACACACGAGCACAGTCGTCCACGTGTGGTGAGAGGGAGATAATGACGGATCGTCTGGCACGGACGGGGGGAGGCGAAGGCGCACACACACGCACACACAAAGGGGTGGGCGAGGGGGTTGCTCGTATAATTCTGCCGGCCGCGATCGTACGTATGAACGGCACGACCGATTTGTCCGGCCGAGAAATCCGGATGTAGGATTGCGGCTGTCCGATGGCTTTGTGCGAGACAGTGGGCCGCGCCGGGCTGAACCGAGCTGAGCCGAGCTGAGCTGAGCTGAGCTGAGTCGAGCGACGTGCGCGGAGCGGAGCGGCTGGCGTGGGCACGGTATGGGCGGTCGGGCGGACATACATATTCCACGATCGCGTCGTCCAACGTGTCCCGGTGCCAATCTTCGTGCATTAATATCATTCGCCGGGCCATCATTCAATTACATGGCGGAGGGTTCGGTGTACCGTCACGCGCGCGCACCGCTGCCTATATCCGCCCGAAACCACCGTCGAACCCGTTGAATATGGATATTATCGGACGCGGTACACTCGTCCGACTTATCGGTTACGAGCGTGCGCCCCACGTGAAATTCCCAAAGATAGTTTAGCGCGCGAGCGAGCGAGTCCCCTCTCCTTCTCTTTGTCGTGCTGGACCGTTTGTAACGTCATAGAGAGAGCTACTTTGGAGAGCCAGGGCATTCAAAGAGAGTGCCGGCGTAATCCCCGATTATGCCAAGGAGACGGACGTTAATTAATAACGAGGCGAAATACGTGCCTCTCGTTCCGACGCTGCCCGAATTTCTCAGAAATTGGAAGACAGATTAAAATAATTAGCTCGCGCGCGCTTTCTAATTCCCCCTCGTTCTCCCGCCCGGCGCTGCAAACGTTACAAACGATGCTGCGTTTTAAATGCCTTCCCACCCGTTCCCGTCAGCTCCCGGCTGAAACGCAAGACGCCGAGGAGATCCAGATTAATTGGCAATTCGACCGAGACGCCGGGATGCCCGGGATCATCGTTTCTCCTTCCGTCCGACCGCATCGAGGCGGCTGCGGCCTTCTTTGTAGCTTTTAATTTAATTGTCTCGATAGAGTACGCGCGATTATTTCGCTTATCCGCGCGGGTCGATGCGCTCCTCTGGCCGTAAACGCTCGCGCGTCATTGCCTCTCAATTGCCGAAAGAAATCTGGAAATTTCTCGGGGAGAAATTACACGCGGCACTGCATTATGCAGGAACGGCCGGGCGCGCTCTGCATAGGAACGCTAAACGGGAAAATAGGAAGGATTTTACGAGAGGTGGAACTCGGTTTTACGGCGAGCGGATTCGCCTTCTTTTTCCACCGCGCGGCTGTGAGCGCCGCGGGTCGAAAAACGTAAACGCCTCAAACGGAAGAACTCGGGCTTCGCGACACAATGAGCTTTTGCGAGACCACGGCGCGGATCGACAGCCTGTAATTTCTCCCCCTCGTTTCGCCAGATGTAAATTGGCTCTTTCCCCTCAACGGCATGCGTGATACCGACGTACAAAGCACGCGCTTCCGCTCACTCCGCCGTTCGTTCCGATCGGGAAAACTTGGCGAACATCACTCGACGAGCAGCCCCCTTCCGTTCACGTGCCCTTTTGCTCTACGATCGCATAAGCGCAGGGTGTACATCGGGAGAAGAGTGGTTGAACCGGCGGCATAAACATTTCGTTTTATTTCACTCTCATCGAAGCGTACTTGGGGTGTAAAGCTTCTTGATACGTCCTACGTGAGTCGGATACGCTCGCGGCGCGGTGAGAAATTGGGCCAAAGCAGTACAGAGCGCGATACTCCGCTTCTCTTCGTTCTCCGTTCCGAGCTTTTATCTCGGCAGTTGCGCCCAAACATTTTTCGTGCTACGGACTGACGATTGAATTAAAGGAGGGAGCACAGGACGCGCGCACCCTCGTGGGGTTAAGGTCGCGACCGCGCGCCCGTGTGTGCATCACGATGCCGATGGCGAAATCAAAGTTATCCCCGGCACCGGCGAAACTCGCTGTAAAATTTATGACGTTCGCAGCGGGTCAACAATTCACAAACATTTATTGTTCCACGCGCAATCGGCATGCTCCGTCGCGCGCATAAATCCGCCGAAATGTTACTTGATTTCGCAGTCGCCGAAAAACTCGACGAGAGTAGAACAGGACGACGACGGGGTGGCCGAGAACGCGGCAAACGGTCCGGCAATTACGACGTACCGGAAATGCGGTTCTTGAAACGTTATTTACGCTACGGTGTACTACAAAGCCGCGTTTATTCCGAGTTTATCAACCGCTCTCTCCCTCCGAGAGACGGGATTTCTTCCTTTTGCGCTCTTCACCCCCCCCCCCCTGCACGTAGGGAATTAAGAGGATGCGAACTGCGAGATCCGACAGAGGATCGTCCCAGGCCGTTTCCGGCCGGCAAAGGAGAATGACTTTACGGTCGCGCGATTCGCCAATAAAACGATTATCAGCGACGCAAGTAATCCCGGCCGCGGTCGAACGTAAGGCCATTCCGTGACGTTTCAAGGAAACGCCGGCTTCCGGAGAAGAAAGCCCCGAGGATCTCCCCGCCTCGCGCCACTTAAAGAAGCGGCCGTTTCAATCACCATTGACTAGAGTGTCGGTTCCTCCGAAAGCCACGTATACGACCGGTAACCATCGAGGCCGGTCCGATTACGAGCTAACCGCTCTTTCGACGGGGGAAGCACTTCGCGAAAAAGCCGAACTTAAATTTCTGTCTGACCACTCGAGCGAGTCGCGCGGGCGAGCGGCCGGGGGGTGGCAAAGCGGGCGCTACGGCGCCCAAGATCGCTCGAATAAAAGTTTCCCCCCGTCGATGGGGTGCGGTCTTTTCGCGTGGTGCGCGGACGGCGGCAATGTATATATATATATATGTATACATATCCGCCGGAGCGGACGGCCATTCCGGCTGCTGGCGCACGAAGGAAGAACTGCACGGACGAGCGCGAGCGGAGAGAAAGCTGAAAGAAGCTTGCCCGGATTAAAGGAGCAGCCGAGTTACGGGCGAGCCGCGCGTCCGGTCAGTTTCTCGCTCGGACGATTATACTTTCGCGCCCGATAATATATCAGCCGATAATGGCTTCGGATCTCTCGAACTCGGGCCAATCGGGCCAATGGTTGGGCCCTTTCGAAAGTTCCCCGGCTTCGAATGGCTCTCGGCCGCGCCAAACGCGCGCGAATCCGCTCCTCTTTATTTTATCGAAAAACTCTCTCGCGTGATTTTTTCTCTCTCCCGTTTTTCTCTTTTTTTTTTATTTCGAACGAGCCGGATCCCGATCATCTCTCACGCGTAGCTGCCGTTAAAGGTACGATTTACCGTATGTTAAATTTACGCTCCCCCGAATCCGCATCGTTCATGCAGAAATTATGCTTTTCAAGTCGGCAACTTGCAAGCTTCGGAGTTACGTAGATGGTTAATTTTCATAATGTATTTCTGAAAGTTTGTACAATTTATACTTCTCTAAGTGGAAACAATAATCCGGAATTTCATCGTTTTTCCTGAGTGTTTTCCGGTTAGGTGTCCGTGATGAATAATTACGACAACTAATCGCGTTCGAACATTCGGCGTCTGACAGGCATCTGGCAGAAATCATACCAAAAATCGTTTACCTCATTAACGATGCCATGGAATACTAATGCGTTATTCACTACTTTTCGCCGCGTCGCTTTCGTTCGCATTTGCGTTGAAAATTGCCTGATTTTCATCGTTTTCATCATATCATTCGTTGACGCTTATGAGCATTTGCACGAATGCGAGCGCGCGACGATTTTGCTCGTCTGCCAGCACAAATGCGCGAATCCGGGAAATAATAATTATTCGATAATACATTCGGAGAGGGCAAAATTAAATGTGAATTTATCCTCCTCCATCTATCTGACAAAACCTGAAAACCGTTCTCTCGCTAATTTATTACTTTCACTGATAAACGCGCCGCGCACACCGACGCGAAAAAACTTGATGTTACGCGCGCGCGTCACGCAATTTTTAATATATCTGTCAGAATTTGTTCCACCATGAAACGTTAAATATTTTTTCTCTGGAAGTGAAAGCCGCTATCTTCTGCATTGTACTTGTTTCATGCGCACGCAACATTTTCGTTATAATTTATATAAAATCTTCTGCCATTACATATTTATCGTTTTTATTTAATTGAACTCGTTTTTAAGCAAATTATCATCGTTCCCGTTTTAAAGCGTCACCGGTGCCAATATCATGCCTCTCGTATATTGACTTGCGAAATTGAATGCTTCGCGAGATCAGTATGTTATTTTCGGAAAATTAATTAAAACCCGCGAACCTATTATAGCGCTGCCGTAATATCTAATATCGTCAATGCGGAATTTTTACGTTATGAAAAAATTTACGGGGCGATTCGCGAATCTTCGAGGTAAGCGGCGTCGCGCTTTAATGGCATAATTTCCAGAGTAATAACATACATCGCGAAAGGCTAACGTCCGCTTTTGCCGGGCGAAATTTGCCCCTCTGACGGCGCGAAACATTTTGCCTGCCATCAGCATCGCGCCGGACGAACCCTTTGACGATAACGTAATTATAAATTATACCCGTGAATTGCCCTTTTCCCGCCGACGAAATTGCGGGACCGCAGTTTGTCTAGCTCACCTGCATTACCGTGGCGAGACCGGGCAATGAAAGAAAGAACCTACCAGGATTTCGTTGAGCCTCAAATAACGAGGTCAAGTTTTTTTCCGCATTGCGAGGGGGAGGAAGCACCCTCTCGCTTGTCGCAACCATCTTACGTCTTACGTTTCACGAGAGATGACCACTGTCCTGAAGACATTTGTAAGCCTCCAACAACGAGCTTGATCCCTCAGTCCTACCTAATGCGAACAAGAGCAACTCCAACTGACCTTTAACAACTGAAACGCTTGCATGAACATAGGCTCGGTTGTAAAAATTAATGTAAGTCATCGGATTTCTCCTTTACGGAGATTTACGCGATTTTTGGCTCGCTGATTTTCATCTCGGTTTGGAAAATTCGCTCGTCCGGAAGTATCACTGTCGGCGGTCAGCCCGGAGAACCGTCGACTCCGGGGACGAAGATGAGCACGATGCCATGAAGTCTCTTCTTTCTCCGCTTTTGACAATCAGGCGGAATTTCTGTTGGCGCTCGACTCGCGTCAAGAGAAACGAAACAGTTCGCTGACACGACGGAGCAAGCGGAAGAGGAGGAAAAGTTGGCGCGAGTCGCGACGATGCGTCTTCATCGATTCGAATCATTGGTCCCAGGCTTTCCGCTTCTCCTCGGGGGGGCATTGTACGTGGAGAGGATCGCTATATCCGAGTTGAAGAGTCAGGAGGGAACGAGTAACCGCGCGCGCGCGCGTTCCTTCGAGATGCATGCATTTATTCAACGCGCGCCGGGCAATCCCGCCCGGCAGGAAAAGTGCTACGAGAAATGGATGGGCCAATTTTCTATTTCGCAGCGCCTCGGGCCACGCACCGCGGCGCATCGGGATACCCTCATATTATATGCATACACACACATGTATTTGCGGCACGTATAGCGCAACCCTCGCGCGAGCGACCGAGCGAGTGCGCGAAAGAGCGGAGGAAAGTCTCCGTTTTCCGCTCGTTTCGTCGTGCTCACGCGACGGACTCTCGGACCGAGGAACGGAGAAATCAAGAATTGGATGATGGGCTCCAAATACAGTCAGCAAATGCTCTATTCGGACGCAATGAGATGCGACTCGCCGTCCCGAACGCGCGTGTCACGCGAACGCATCCTCCCCCGAGCATTTCGGCCACGGGGTCAATGGAGGTAAGGATATTTTATGCCTACGAATGCGGAGCTGCGCGATCTTGCATGACGAGGAAGAAACGCGCACGCGTCTGCACATTTTGCGCGGCTTAAAGGCGCAAGAGATTGCGCCGAGTTACGCATGGGTGTCCGAACTTTATTGCGACGGGCGAAGGGCGAATTTCGAAGGGATCGGTCGTTTAACTTACGGCACGTAAACCCCGGGCTTGATAACGGAAGCGTTTACTAGCTGACCCGGTCATCGGAAGTCCAAGCCGTGCCCCGGCGCCAGGAACACTGCCAGCGCAAAGTAAATTGTTACTTCGTCGACCCGTCGTCGTTGGCAGAATTAAACGACGCAGTTTATAAACTCGGACGGGCATTATCGAGCGCGCCTACGAGCGCCGCTGTTCATCGTAATCGTATTATTATTGCATGGCGTTTTTCCCGACGTCGATTCTCGAGTGATTTCCTGCGGGCGAATCACATCCTCCTTGCGCACACGCGAGCAGGTTCTTAATAAACGTCACGAGGACGCTTTAATATAACTCGCTGGAAAGAGTTCCTTTTGAAATATCGACATTTCAAATATTGATTGCGCAATGGGGCAAAGAGGTGGGAGACAAGGGGGGAAAAAGCGTAACAGCACAAGCCGCAAAATTAATTCCAGTTCACCAATATATATTATGGTACTGACGTCGAACCGTCCAATAGCCGTGCACAAAGTTGGACTTTAATAGTTTCAGAATAAATGTCATACCGCCATCAAGCCGGCTGCTGAACTTTATTTACTTTGCCTCTCGATCCCGTCGTAGCTCGATTTTACGAGCAGTTCAGCTGCAACGTCCGTTAATTTCTGTTCGTCGCGCGGTCAAACAATTTCTCGTTGATGACATTAATTATTTTTACGACGAAGTTGCCTCGTAATTTTCGAATGTCTTATACTACGAGCGAGCTATCGGCGTATCTGTTTATCAATTTTTTAACGCACATGGGATAGCGTATGCAGCTTCGAAAAGCACTTACCATTATCGTAAATTATTTCCCAATCAGTTACAACAGCAATGCACATAAAAATAATGCGTTTATTAACGTTCTTCTTTTTACGAGCAAACAAACAATAATTGTTTGAATAATTAATCAGTGGGCAGTAATAAAATCTTTTTACAAAATAATCGTGTTATCGATGTCTTTTTTTTACGTATTTTTCTGAAATTTCAAAACGCTTTCACGGTTCGTGCGCAATTTTTTATTTGCTTTATTTCATTTATTCTCGTTTTTTTTTATGCAGCACGATAATGCTCGGGCAGGTTTTATCCGATCGGTCCTGAATTCGAATACCAAGCGCGACTGGATTTCAAAGTACACACGCCCATTGAAATTGCATTAATCGAGAATTAAATCCTTGACAATGGGCCGCGGCTAGCTTTACGGACAATAGCCGCAGTCATCACACAAATTTCTATTGTTACGTCCGAAATCCCGGGATCGAAAGCGCGCGTACATGGCCGTCTACTTAATTGTATTAATTATTATTTTATTTGCGAGCGCACCGTCCGCGTATGACGATGCGTGCGCGTAAAAACGCGCGACTATTGCCGGAAAAGCGCGGGAACTCTTGCGCGAAAGAACGGAGGCGTATTGTGTCGCCCGGTCTCCGATTTTGCCGATTAAAAAAAACTCGACACCATCGTTTCCGATCACCGATCGTCCAGTCGGTTACGTTTCATAGGCTTTGAACGACATATCCGTGCGGCGCTAAATTTCAAAGTAAACAGACCGCTCCATCAATCGAAAATTAAATCCTTTGTTACGCTCCGCGGATCATTATACGTGCAATCGAATGACAGTCGCCACGGGCGGTATTATCGGCGGGCCTTATGGAACTCCGTAACAATAATGGTAACAGCGCCATGCGCGTGCACGAGCGAGCGAGCAAGCAACGCGCGTCGGACGGTTAATCCATTTGCGGCTAATTTACAGATAAATCATTCCGTTAATTCCGCTCTTTTGCATGACCAGCCGCGTAAACGTAACTCGACCGCGTTGCGTAAAACGCAACAAGTACTTTTCCGATAGTAATTATTACGTAATCGTAAAAATTACGCGCGGAAACGCACTTCCGCTGCCGACGATAGGTCGCCGGACAGCCAATACGCTCGCGCTAATGCGCGCCCCGAGTTCTCGACGCAAATTGCACGTGTAAATTTCCCTGTGAGAGGTAGACGCCTCTGATGCCCCGGGGTTACGCGGAAGTCGCGCGCATAAAAGAATTCTCTTGCTCTTGTGAGACCCAGTTTTTCGAAATGTGCTCTTGGGCGAAATCAATTAATCTCGCTCGCGAATAACCGAAAAAAACCACCCTATCCAACCGTCACGTTTTTCGGGATAGCCGTGCCTTGACCGTTGCGTGGACACCGCATTAAAACGCGTTCTTCGTCGTCCGCTGAATTTGCGAACCTGATTTTCTTGCAGTTCTTTCCGCCTGGTATTTTTTGATTGTACTTTCGAGTCGAAACTGCGATTTGCATAGTTGACTTTCGTTATCGAGAAAAAGGAGAACGTATCGTCAAAACGAATCGCTGATTCTTTGATGCATGTGGTCATTCTCAAAAGCTGTATCCGTCCGATCGAATTCATCGCGTAAGCATGGAGATGAATTGCGAGCGCATATCTCTTCGTGATCCGCGGAATCTGCGAGAATGGATCCGCAAAATTGTGGCGCGGCTTGAAAATTCTTTCATTTGTGTTTCCTTTTTTCCCGCATTTTTGCAGGACGTCGTGCATATTATGAAAGAGCTCTTTCTCTCTCGTTTTTCTCTCGCTCTCGTGAAAGAGCGCTCTTCGACGAAATCCATTAATTTCACCGGGAATACCGAAAAAACACACCGACCTATTACCTGCCGTACTTCACTACGAGCTGACGCGGCGCGATCCACGGGCTTGCGATCGCGTCGGTGCGCCGGCCGATTTCAAAGTAAACACGCCATTAAAATCGCATCAATCGAAAATTGAATCCTTGACTGTGGCGCGTGGACTATTTTACATTCAGTCGAACAATGGGCACTACGCCACTACGACAGTAGTGTGTGCACACGCCGTGTGCAAACAAGGATGGAAATATGACGGAGATACCGCGGATGGTGGTCACGGCTACGGGGAGGGGGTGGTTCCCGCGGGGGTGGTAGCTCCACGGGAGCGCAAGTCGGCAGCGTTGGTAGTAGGAGGCAGAGCGTATAAAGCGAATTTCGATCGATAGTAACCGAGTTTCGAGAGGTCCCACTCCATCCCCCTTGCCCCCCCCCCTGCCGCGTGGAGCGGCTAGAGAAATTCGCGCTTTTTTCGACGTTCCGGCCGCTATCATAAAAATAATCGGCCGATATCGGGCGCGGCCGCGTAACTACGCCCGCAAAACTGAACTCCTACGTATTCAAATAATGAAAACGTGGCCCGCAGCGCAAAAACCGTGGCGAACCGTACGCGAGCACTTGGCGGCCGGCTGGAATAACGCCGAAAATTTGTTTCCGCTCTTTCCCTACTTTTTTACATTGCGATCCGCGAATTGCATCCGCGGAATGTCCGATGACCAGCCGCGATGGCCCGATGCAATGAAAGCGTTGCCGGGCCGCGACGTAACTCGATATCTGACCGGTCGATCTCGCCGATCGTCCGGCGAAACGCGATCAAAAATTTATGCGTAAACATTCCGCAAAACGTTCGCGGCCGTAACGTGCGCGCGAGCGTATGTGCGGAAAATCCACAGCGTGCCCGCACGGTAATCGGAGCGGGCCACAATCCGGAAAGTAATGATACGTTTCGCGCGGGAAACAAAAAAAAAGGAAAAATCCCGAAACGCCGGGTTAAAACTTTTTTCCTGCTCGCGGTACCACAGGGTGTAACCGTTACCTCCGAGAGACCGAGTTGACTTTCGAAAGACAGAGGGAGTTAATACGACTCGTTTCTCTCTTTGCCGAACCCTGACTGATTTGCTCGCGCGAAATCATCACGTTTTCCCGGCTGCGCTGTCAGTCATAGCGTGTACCACGTACATAAGATACCGTATATATCCCTGCTCTCTCTCTCTCCCTATGTGCATCCTGAGAATCGACTATGCATGCGGCGAGATACGGCGTATAGTGCGCGACGCTATTAATTGACGTAACTTACGCTTATAAGATATCGCGAGTTTCAGGATATTATGAAGTAGCATGATTTAATGCCCGAAGTGGAGCGCGAACGAGCTCTGCCTCACGCTGCGCCCTCCGCCATGCCCGGGGGTTGGCCAAGAGGAAACGGTGGTAAGGTATATAGAAGCTCGGGCAAGGGGGTGGAGACGGCGGAAGAGCGTACGACGGGGAGGGGGGTGAACGGTGCTAAATGAGAGTAATTATGAGACAAGTTTTAACTGCACCGTTGGTGGACAATGCGTTATCCTTCATTGCGCCCCGTTATCTCTCCTCCCCCCCTTTTAAATAACCGCGCGGGAGTAGCTGGCTGCCGCTAAAAGATGCCCGAAAAAGGCGGGGGAACAACAAAGAGACCGTGCATCGGTCCTTCCTCTCTTTCCTGCCGCTTTGTCTTTTTTCTCTGTGCCGTTGAAAGAAAACGTCGCTCCGCAATCGGCGGAGGCGCGCGTTTCGCGCGTTTCGCGAGAAGTGGAAAGAGAGAGAGAGAGAGACGAAAGAATTCTTAACGAATGAACGTTGCGCTTAATTACTCCAGCCTGACGCTCATAGTCGTAATTATAACTATTGTAATAACACTCGCTCCTTCAAGCGACTTCCTGAAACTTACAATAGCGCAGTTTGCTCTCGCCGCCATAATGTTAGGGAGAGAGAAAAAAGGGAGACTCGCCGGAGCACTCGTACTATACAGTTACAAGCGCACGCGGTTGCTTTCATCAAGGCTTTTCTGTTACCTTGGCGAACGGGGAGACGGATCGTGTGTGGGGGCGAATTATTTGCTCCCATTATTCGCCCGGCTGGAGAGTATCGCAAAGATGAGCCAAATGGATGAGTGAATGAACCGCTAACGAGCCGCTCTTTTTCGTATTCCGATCTCGTTCGGTTGCTCGCCCACCGCGTTGCCGTTCCCACCGCGAATATGAGTCCTCTTCCATCATTCCTATTTATGTTTAATACGCGTGTCTCCCTCCGCTGCCCGCGGAGGAAACAGTGTAGGCGAACGTTGCGGATGTAATAAATAAGGATTCAGAGAGAATAAAGGATAGCGAGGCGACTTTTGTCGCTGGTAACTGATACGTCCACGGTATTCCAAAATAACTGAGAAAGAAAGCATTCGCGGACCCATGTTCGCATGAAAGACCCTCCGGTCCCTTTGGCATGCGCGCTCTCTCTCTCTCTCTCTCTCTCTCTTTCCCTCCGAGTTTCGCCGGACCTTTTAAAGGTACATTGTACGTAACCCGGATATTTACATTTCCATATTTCTGTCGCATTGCGCGATATATATCTTGGCAGATATCGTATTCAATTTCAAAGCAATAAATATCGCCATTCGCGTATCTTTATCGAGATTGCTTGCTATCGTCTGCTGGAGCGGCGCGGGAGTGCCGCTTCCGTCGAAATCCCGGTCGAATAATTCCATCGGACAAGAATCCCGAGCCACCCTCGACGTTCGAGCGTCAGATTCCGTGGGATTACTCGATGAATCGGTCGCGAAAGGGGTTCGCCCGCCGGTGATCCGGAGCAACGGGGAGGCGCGGAGATAAGTAAGAACGAGGCGGAGAAATGTCAATTTATTCTGGCTTTGTTTACGAGCGGCGTGCCTCGCGACGCGACGAGGGGGTGGTAGGCTACGACCTGCGAGTTGCGACTGCGAAACATGGGCGCAAGGGGTGACTCCGGAGCGGCAGCCGGAGGGTGGACGAGAGCTCGTTAATCCGAGCAAAAGACCAGTCGACGACTCGTCGCCCGTCTTTTTGATGGGGAAGGCGGAGGAGGGGGCGAGGGGGTGCCTGGTTGGTTCGCTTCAAGTTACATCCGGATTGTCGGCGCTTTCTGCTAGGAACGAGACCCGGCCGATGACGGAATATATATATATAAGGGTGGCTGATGCTCGGGCGTACTCCGCGTCTCGCAACTCGGCGATAAGGTGACGGTAAACGGGGGTAATGGCCCGGACCGGGGGTCTGGAAGAGATCGTCGGTCGTCCTCTCTCCCCCGTATCGTCGACTTCATTGCCGGCACATCATCCGCTCGCCGTTGACACGGTTGATCCTCCTGACGATCGCGTACGCACTTGAACTTGCGCGTAAAGGGTGCATCGAAGTGTGAGAACACGCGTATTAATGGTATCCGTGCTCGGATTCGAGGGGATCGATAGGGATGCGTGCGGAGTGTCGATTCCACTAATTTCTTGCGGATATTAATTTAATCGAGTCGATTAAACGACGCAGTTAATTATACTGTATGGATTATTTTTTCTCGAAGCGGAGGGGGTTGCTTGGCGTTTCCGTCGATGATTGATACTCGATAATACACAAGCGTTTTACGAACGCTTTCGCGAACGAGGTAAACTGGCGTTTCCTGACACATTTTTCTGTGCGCTGAAAAACGTAAAAAAATATATATCTGCGTCGAACTAATTCTTTTAAAAACGTTTCGACGAATAGTCTATCAGATCACGACAGCGCGTGCTGTTTGTTGATTCCAAAATGTGTATACGCGATAGTTTATCGGGTGGGAATGATTGATGCCCGCGCGGATAAATGAATATTTCCTCGCATGAGGAATTAAAAAGATCGGTGTTAGCCGAGCCACTCATTGATTAATATCGATCAGATGATGGCGCATCGTCGCGTTTTAGAAATTGCATCAAGGTCCTCTCGGTCCGTTGTTGATTTTACGTAACCACCCGCGCGCACCGTTTATTTAATGTCCCACGTCAAACATTTAACACCCTCGTGCTCATCGGCTCGTGCCCGACCGCGAGAAAACATTATCGTTGCCTGCGCGGACCTCCCACAATTTTATTCTACATTTCCAAACAAATTGCTTCACACAAGAATGAATTGAACGAATGAATACATTGCGGGATTGATATTTGAAACCTTCGATGTTTTCCGTGCAATAAATTAATTATTTGGATTGCCTAAGATTATAAATTGCACATGATTGCGAGTAAACTTCCGACAACTGATAAACAGCATGAGTGGAAATGAAATAATAAATAAAATAAATAAAATAAATAAAATAATAAAGAAGGAAATGAAGAACATTAATCAACACGGTTAAAATGTTAGAATATGATTTTACATGTTTACGTTTAAATGCAACAAGTAAAAGGCTGCAGCTTCCAATGTACAAATATTTGATCTGTATGCACCGCAGCGACGTACAGGATAAAAAAAGTCGTCTCTACCAACAAAATGAAGAAATCAGCAACACGCGGATGCTGTCAGAATAATTGAATCGCAGTTGGAGCGCGGGCGTCGAAATTGCTATTTATAGGATTTAAACGTCAGATCCTCCGAAAATCACGCGCTATTTATTGCCGCTAAAAGACAAATCCGGTTAACGTTCGCTCTAATAAATCACGCGGTAATGGATAATCAAGCTCGCTCGCTCGTCGCCACGACGAAACAAAAAGAACTCCGTCGCCGACCGATCGTAAGGCGCTGAGAGTCGCGATAAGGGAAATTAAACTCGGAGTAGAGTTTGGAAGATTAGCTGCAGCAGCGTGGAATTCACTAAACTTTTCTGCGCTTCACCCTTTCCGTCCGTCGCCTCCACTGGCTCGTCGGTCCGCATTAGGTCGACGCGACGGCGAGTCACGATAAAAACGCGCGGCAGAAAACGTTGACGAGCAGATCGTTTGCCGGCACTAAAGAGGGTTGCGCGACGTTAGAAAACTTTTCACCGGCCGGTTTTTCCAGGCCCGTCATTGCGGTCAGCAGCACGTGGGCGCGACGTGTGAAATAGCCCGGCCGCGTGGCGAAAAAGAAAATCAACCGCCGGATCCACCGGAACGAACTATCGGGCAAGATCGGACGGTATTTACGGTACAAAATGGAACGCCGCCGACGCTCGTTGCCGTCGATCGGTCCACCTCAACTCGGCAATTTAATTCCGAGCCAGATTTGCGATCGCCAAGAGAGATCTGCGTACCCGCGAAACAATCGATTAAGCGATTAAGCGAGCTTCGAAACAATTCTTCACGTGCGCGATTGCAACGCGTGACGGATGCCTCTTGCGTTCAGCGCGACGTGGAGATTACAGTTGATCTAAATAGCCACGACAGCGCGATTACGCGCGCTCACCCGCGAGAGTATCGTTCCCTTTATGAAAGCTCGTGTGAACAATGCGATCTGAGGAAAAGGCGAGCGGCTCGCCTGTGATCGATACGCACAAATGACGAACACCGATCACGTCGCGAGTCTAGCGCGGTGCGAATAAATCGCGGGATTAAGAACGAAGGGTGTGCATTAATCGCTACCTAATAAATATTCGATTCGGCCGATCGAGCGGCCGCGCGCCGGCTTATAGTCGCTCTTCGTATGCGTACGACTTCCGCGGGAAAATCTGAAATGCACGGTAAGTTTAGCCTTTGGATTCATATTACCCTCCGCATCGGTGGTCGATGTATGTCCATGGCCTCCCGCATTCAGGTCTTCTCGGACCCTCGCTTCTTGAATAAGTCAAATACTCATGAATAAGTGGAGAAAGAGGTCGGCGGCGGCGCCCTCGAGCCCGGACTTTAAAAATGTTATCTACCGCGGATTCTTGAAATCACATTTTATGTCGGCGCATCACGCAGCTCGCATACACATCTCACAGAATCGCCCCTCGCGGTGGCTCTCCCGCGAAAATGGCGGCCAAAGGGCCACTTTAAAACCATCGACGCGTGTAATTTCGTTTCGCATATCTCGAGTTCGTTATCCCGGCCGCGGGAGGGGGTTGGATAAAACGGGAGCCCGGGGGTTAAATGCAACAAAACCATCCCCAAAATCATGACCTATGACTTTCACATTGGCTGTCCGGTTATTATTAATGTATCTCGCAAATTTGCGCTCTGTACTTTAATATCCACCGTTCCCGTTCTGTCGCATGACTCTCGGAAAATGCATAGGACCGTTCTGTGAGCATGAGAACTCTTTGAACGCAGAGACAGGGGACATTTGCAGGAATATTAACCCCTCGTGCAAATACATTGGGAGCGAGTGAAATGCGGCCTTAATTAATTTACGACGCGGTCTGCAAGGAAGGAATGCACCGTCTTCGTCCGTGATGTCGGCTCGTTCGAAGGACAATTGCGTGAATTACGTCTGTTTGTTGTGTCGTAAGTCCGTGGAGAAGGGCTGTGAAGGGAAGTGCGAGCTGGTGTCGTGTTAATTAAGGTTGTATTTACTCGAGCAGAAGTAGGCTGATGCACAAGCGCACAGTGGCGTTGTTGTACCACCGTCGCCGTTGCATACCTGTCTGCTTTCTACCCGAAAATCGTGCCTCGGACGAAACGAGTTGCACAAAATGCTTCGTCCACTACTCTCGCTCGTATAAAAGTCGCACGAGCCGGAGTGCGTTGCCAAGAAATCTGAATTTTCAGCTGATTAATATGCACATATTGATCATTAAATAAAAGACTCGTTACAATTTTCATAAATATTGCTTCGAAAAAAGAATTGTAAAACGTATTACTTTATACAGGGTGTCCCGGGTTTTAACCGACAAACTGCGGGAGCATATTCTACTAGTGGAAATAAGAAAAAATTCTTATATCGAGTTTGCTTAGAAATGCTTTATTACAAAGTTATAAACCAATATTGAAAAGAAATATGAGATAAGTAACGACGGATTTTTTCACAAAAATAAAAATTATGTACGCAATGATTTAGTGACGCATTTCAAAATGTTGTCCTTGCACATCGATACAAGCTAGACATCGACGTAGTACAGAATTTGTTACGGTACGACATTCCTGAAAATTTTGTTGCATCTCAGTAACTGAATTAGTAATTCGTTGCTTTAAATCTATCTGGTACTCTCCTGTTAGGAAATCTACGTTGATACTCTCGTACGGCAGCTCGTGCATTTCCGTCACAGAATCCGTACACGAAATGAATATCGGTGTATTCCTCATTTGAAAACACTTTTGGCATTCTGATAGTAATTGCTAGTTGACACGACGATTGAAATCTAACGGCTACTGTTGTGAAAGTAACAATCATACTGAATCGTTTCAACATAGTGAACATGAATACATGTGAACATCTTCGACCTTCCAAATTCTACACTATGTTCCGTTGTTACTTATCTCATATTTCTTTTCAATATTGGTTTATAATTTTGTAATAAAGCATTTCTAAGCAAACTTGATATAAGAATTTTTTCTTATTTCCACTAGTAGAATATGCTCCCGCAGTTTGTCGGTTAAAACCCGGGACACCCTGTATAATCATGTCTCATCGTGGCGTATATTAGATGAATAAAAAGAGTGTTGTAAAATTTGTTGAATCATGGTTATGTCTTATCATAATTATTATAGAAAATTGAAAACTCGACGGACAATTTTACGACTCACGATGAAAAAAAAGGTGATCACGATGATTATATGCAATATTAATATTAATTTTAATAATACACAATATTAATATTAAAATTATTTTGGCAGTAATGAAACGTCGATAAGCGCCTTCGGAACGGCGAAAGAAATTCTTTTCTCATAAATATCGATACGCGAATTTGTTGTACAGGCGTGTCGACACGCCGCGAGCGATCGCGGATGCTAAACGAGATGCCTAGGGGGACCAAAGTTCTTAAACGAAAGCTAAATTCTTTCTTTCGGCAACGAAGAAGTTCCGAAACAAGTGGTAAATCTCCCGCGGAAAAGGGTCACGAGACTCGCCGTCTCCTTCTCCTTCTTCTTCCCCCTCGTCGTCGGGATTTCTTTCCCCGTGATTCCACCACGAATTTAGCATGGAATATTCATCTTGCCCGTTCTCACCCTCTAGCACGGCGTCTCGGTCTCGTGGTCGGATTATCCGCTGACTCCCCGGAAAATCGGCCTTAAATTCGATATGAATCGTTCTTTCCGCGCGATATTGCCGGCGCTTCCATTGAATCCAGCTCGGCGAATTTATTCGGAACGAATTGAGTCCCCTTTTGTATCCTGCATCTACATCGCGCAGGGCGGAGGAAGGATAGGGGAGGGGGGGGGGGACAAAAACTTTTCCGACGCGCGTATAGTCATTATTGCTCTGTAAACAACCCGGTCGTCCTCTCTCAGAGGGCCGAATTTTAATTATCGCGAGGTCGTGGACTGAAAAAAGCCGGATGAGCGATGTGCCATCCGGCCGGGATATAAAAGTAATTAAGCTAGTCTGATAATAACGGTACGAGCGAGTGAAACGATAAACGCATAAAGCGATCATTTGTCGAAAAGCATTTTTGCGCGGAAGTTGCAGGGCCAACCTAAATTTTTATAGTCTCGGAGCGCGGCACTGCGACGGACAGCTCCAAAACGCGCCACGGAACATTTTTATGTCGCGGCGGAGTGCGCTGAAATGACACTCGCCGTAAAATGTGTTTTTTTCAGCCGTGAGAGCGGAGGGCCCTTTGCACGAATCTATTACGCGAGTCTCTTCTCGCCGGAAGACTTTTCACATCCATTGCATATTTATAAAAACCTGTATTTTTACCGCTTTTTTCGAGGCATCGTCTCAAGGTAGCGAACGAGTGGGATCCATTCTACGCGCAGTCCCCTTTAAAGGATTAAATCATTACCGAATCGATCGAATTGCATTAATATTTTGCCAAGTGAATAATTATCGCGCGGTAATAATAGGAAAACTATAATTATTCATACTACGTTCGATATATGATCGTCGTGTCATATGGTTGTCTACTTGAATATTTATCAAACTGCGTCGAAGGGAGGAGAGAGAAAGAGAAGGAGAGCCAGTGGGTACGTTTCAGCCATCTGTATAAACTATGAATCATATGATCCACATAATTTATAGTTCCGCAATAATTCAGATATCTCCATGTGCGTATATGATAGGCGGATGAGTGTATGTATATGTGTACGCGCGCGCCGCTGCAAAGCCGCCTGTTTCGACGGATTTTAATAAGTATTAAGCCTCGACGACTAATGGAAATCGAGGACGCTGCCAATCGCAGATACTTGGTGCTCCTAATTTTCCGGTCTTCTCGTTCGCCGCCACGGATCCCCAACGGTGCAACGGCAGCCGCGCCGATCGGGTTCTAATTAAATATCGCTCGCAGGTATATATACCGTCGGGCTGGCGCGTGTAATCGCCTCATTTGCCGCTGACAAATAGCGCCGTCTAAACGGATTCCGCTCGTGCGATTCGCCGAATCGATAAGCACTGAAGGGAGATAACGAGACTCGTTTACGTCCACACCGATTAGCGGGATCGGTTCTACGGAGTGCTCAATCGGCCAGGCTAAATTCGCGATTCGATCCCCAAGAAAATAATACCCCATCATCCCTTGCAGTGCATCTCGCGGCGATGCACCACGCGACGTCGCGTGAAAAACTTGTTTTCTAGCTTGATCATTTGAAATATATGCATAGTGCATTTTATGCTCGATAACACGCAGAGTAGAGGAAAGTCCCCGATTATGAGATACCATATCGATTTTGCCGAATGTAAGGAAATCTGTAGGCAGAATTTAAAAATGTAATACGTTCTCTTGAAGAGAATTTAATAAGCTTTGGGTTGGTGAAATGAAAAATCTAATTTAAATATTAGTTTTTCTGAAAATTAAAAAAATTTGAAAAAAGAGCTTTACGCAGGATCGAGAAAGTGTGCTCCTAATATAAGATACCTCGAGAAATCGGTGTTAGAAGTGCAAAATACATCAGTATTGCAATTAAATCTTTATTAGATAGTTTTATAAAAATACTGCTGCCACAGCCTTCGCCAAATCTTCACGATTCCACTGTCGACGCTTCCTCGTATCTCTAACCTCCATAGTCAGATTCTATAAAAATTAAATACACAAAACTTCGTAATATAAATTCGTATTAACTTTTCTTTAACCTTAAGTAGTATTTTCTTTCTTTTTATTACGCTACATAATCTTCATATTCGAGCAATAATTATCTCATATTAAGAGTATCCTGAATATCTCATTATACGAGCCACACGCCTAGCGGTTCCGCGATCATGAAATCTAACCTCTACAATTAAGCAATTCAACAAATCGCGTATTTTCCTGTTACTACGATTCTACTCTATAATTGCATACTGAATTTATTGCCAACCATTTCTTTATTATGTAATAAACAAGGTTTAAAGACCTACCTCAAGTTCCTTTGACATGTTCACAATTTCACAAACCGTTTCTTGCAAAAGCTAAACGCAATAACGAACAATGAATTTTTCACTAAATACATTTTACATCAAGAGTAATAAGTTCATGGTGGAACTAACAGATGGTGCTCACTAGTTTAGCAGAAACCCCATTATCTCATATTAGGAGCATATCTCATAATGGGGGATTCTCCTATACTAAAAAAAAAATGTAAAACACCGTAAATATTGTACAACTAATGAATATTCATATTGCGTAGGGTGTATTCCTAATTAAGGAGCCCCAAGTTACACAGGCGACAAGCTATCCAAACGCCTGCTTGAATTATGTTTATCTAACGGAAGATACGCCGGAGGAGTCCCACATTACGCGTTTGTAATATTGGCTTTGCAGATTATCGCGATGCGACCGAGTTTCTTTCCATCGCATCGGTTCGATGAGATAACACCCCTATACCTCGTTTTGTTCGTACACGTTGAAACTGACGGTCTTGCGTCACGTCCGCGGCGGTATCGCTCCTCCAGCATGAATAGTTTAATGGTCTGTCCCTCCCGTTTGAGTTGGCCGCGCGATGAAAGCGCGCACCGGGCATTCGCACGCGGAGCGTCGCCCGCACGCACGCAAGTACGCCGGAAGTACCGAAAGATCCACGATATACGATGCGAAGTCGTCGGTCGTCGCACGTGCGTGTAAAACAACGCTCTCTGCACGTTCGCTCACGCATGTAACCAAAGTCTCCGCTACGATATCCGGGATTCTAGAAACTCGTTACGGTATAGGTACATTGTTCCAACCCCTGCGACCCCCCGGATTTGCGAGCGTTACCATTTTGCGCCGGGGGTCACGGCGGTTCACTGCACGTTGAGGTGGCATAAGATAGGGTAATTGATTGCCGCGCGCGCTCTCCTACGTAGATTAATAATAGTCGCCGTTATCATGGTACATAGGGGGTTTCGTCTCCCCCGTTGTACGTTGCGCGCCGTGATACACGATACTCGCTTGCTGGAACTACCCGAGACACGTCCTCCGCGCGACAGCGCGACATTCTCGCGCAGCTTCCTCTGGGAGCATCTCGCGGAGCGATCTCTCGTGATTTTACGCGGGTTGGAAGAGAACGCGGACGGTTTTCATCGGGCGTGTACATAAGTTCCGTGCGGTGCATAATTGCGAGGCAGCAGACTACGCCGGATGCAACTGGTGTGCTGCGTTTATAATTTACCACGCGCGTGCGGCAATCGATTGGCGCAATACGCGCGCGGTACGGTCTGCCGCTAAGTTGCAGCCAATTGATTTTCTCCGGGAGCCGGCGGCTTGATAAATCGCCGGGTAATCGCGCAATTCCAGGCGAAGATAAAAAAAACAACAAATGCAATAGCCTTCTTGTACGCTGGCGCGCAGCGAAATGAGGGGAATCGTGCGGGAAAGTCTCGGATGGAGCTTAGACGTTCAGTTAAACTAAGGGTTGTCTGGCTGGAGCTCGGATTTTGCTACTGAAAATTTTTATGGCGTTTTTACCGCAAGAGACACGGCGGAATTGTTGAGCGAGAAGAAAATATCGAGCAAAAATGGCCATTAGAAACTGAAACATTGTATATCTAGATGATTGGAAAGCACAAAATATGTAAAAGAAACAAATTGTGATAAATAAATAAATAAAAGACGATATTTATGTTTTATTCTACTAAAGTTTCATTGATGAAAAAGTGTTTTTATATTGAAAACCGCGAGGTTCGAAAATGATTGCAAAAGTACGAGGAATACAGTAACATCGTTAATTGCGAATGCACGAGCTCTTATATCGGATTCTCTATTGTCGACATTCATGCCGTATATAATGTAGGTATATATTACGCTACTAGATTTCCGCGGTACGCTTTACGTCACGAACCGCCTCGTAGAATTAGGAATTGCAGTCGCAGTTGCATTCGCAGTTACGCTCGGTATCGCGTTAATAATAATTCGCGCGTACCTCGAGGACGAACGCTAATTTTCAGTCGTTAACTACAATTAAATTTGACCCCGCGTATTCGCCCGGCAAGAGTCAGCGATAGTTAACGGCCTTCGCATGCGATACTCGACCGCCTTTTGTCAACTAATCCTGGAACCGGAACAGCCTTCGCTGCACAAAACACTGGGACTCCAAGTAGTAGCTGTTCCCGTGCGGGAATTATTTCGATGGCAATTAATAGCGTACACAGGAACCTAATTACAAACCATGTGCGGGTGCGCGATGCTGATTTGCAGCTTGTACGAATCACGGGAAGAAATAAGAAAGCAGCTTTTTGCAAAAATGTCGAATTATTAGGGGTGTGATTTAGTTTTGAGGGTTTTTTTTTGCTCAAAAACGCATGTATTTAAATATGATAATGAATGAATACCTTAATCAAAATATTTTCCTTCGTTTTCTATAACTTTTTCCCATCTTTCTGGCAAGAGATCGATTCCACCACGATAAAATCACTCTTCTTTTCAGTTGATCCATTCGTCGACGAATTTTCGCACTTCTTCCAAATTATGAAAGTGTGTATCCTCTAAAGCGTGTTGCAACAAATAATAATCGCATGGAGCAATGTTCGGAGAATACGCGGGGTGCGGTAAGACTTCCCATTCAAGCTCTAACAGTGTTTGTTTCACTGATAACGCAACGTCAGGTCGAGCGTTGTCACGAAGAAGAATCACTTTCCGTCGTTTACTCGCAATTGGTGGTCGTTTTTGGTCCAATGCTTGCTTCAACTTGTACGATTGGTGTCGATAACGATCAGCCGTGACAGTCTCATGCGGATTTAACAGCTCATAGTACACTATCCCACCAAATACGGAGCATTACTTTTGAACCGTCAATATTGCGTCTCGGAGTGGATGTTGATGGTTCGCCTGGACCCGCCCATGATTTTCTGCGTTTCGGATTATCAAAATAGATCCACTTTTCATCCCCAGTAACAATCCGAGACAAAAGACTCTTCTTTTTTTGCCTGGCGATCAACGAAATGCAAATGTTCAACCGGTTCGCAATGGCACTTTCCGATAATTCATGTCGAACCCATTTCCCTTCTTTCTGAATTTTTCCCATTTCATGTAAATGTTTCGTAACTGTTGTACGATCAACATTTAATGCTCTGGCAAGTTCTGAAGTGGATTGTGTTGGATTTTCGTGCAATAATGCTTGGAAATCTGCATTTTCAAGCTTTCTTGGTTGTCCCGAGCGTTCTTTGTCCTTCACATCAGTATCACCACTTTTAAAGCGTCTAAACCAGTATTCACACGTCTTAATTGATGGGGCAGAATCACCATAAGTTTCCGCAAGAATTCTATAACCGTCAGCGGCAGTTTTCTTTTGATTAAGAAACAAAAGCAACGCATGTCGAAAATGCTAAAGAGCTTTCGGAAGTTGCATTTTTACGATGATATAAACACGACTGTTATTGCATCTATTGCTATAATGCTACTAAATGTCATGGATAATGTCAAGACTGTAAGAAACAACAGTTATCGGAAACAGCTATTGGAACAAACTGACACTACAGCCATCTGTTGCAAAACCCTCAAAACTAAATCACACCTAATAGAATTGCTTTTTGTAGAGTTACAACGTAATATGCAGTCACAGCATACTTATGCCATTTGTTAAAATTTCTTAAAAGTGCACAGTATTCAAAGAAGTTGTCGCATTATTAATAAAAATAATAGCATTGATACATATACATTAATATTCACACGTCTAAAATAATCTGCCGTGAAATTATTATTAGAAAATTATTATCGACTTGATTTCAACATTATTGTAAGCGGAAAAGTGTACACTTTATAATGAGCTTTGTTTCATGTCGCTGCGATCTCTCTGAGTCGAGATATCATCATTTAAACATGCAATGATTTCCACTTTCGCACGGCGATCGATTTTCGGGACGAAATTAATTTTATTTTTGTAATCAATCGACGATATCTCGTAAACTAATTGTCCGAGGGGAATGATTGTCGGCTCATCGGAAGCGCTGGAGTCTCAGCTTTCCAACGCCACTTTGTTTATCGCGCTACGATTTTTCTGTGCAGAGATATTGATGATTATATCGACCCGTGATCGCGATCTAGCGGCGGAGCCGAGTGGTGGGGGACGCGCGACGTGGCCGCGCGACGAAAAACAGTTTTATCTCAATCAGCTGATCAGCTGACGTAAGCGTTACGTAATGCAGTTATGTAGGTCACGTGCGCGCGTGTACACACGCTCGCTGCACCCTTCCGTGCGTCGGGATCTTTAAAATGCTGTAACTCGGCGAAAAATTGACGTAGCGACATAAAACGAAAAGCGCTATCCTGCTCTTCGCGTCCCGCGTATGCCTACGCTCATTACGTATGCTCTTATAATGACAAGTATATACGTGTGTGTGTTACTATACAATGTAAAAAACCGTGAATTAAAAAATATAAAGAAACCGCTAGTACATTTGCATGACGTGAGAAATAGAAAAAATGACTATTACGATGCAGATATAGTGAAGGAATGCGCGAACAGTATACGCGGAAAAAGCGACTGCCTCGAGCAGCCACAAAGCCTGCTCTGCCGGGAACCTTTCAACGGTTTTACGAATGCAGTCTATTTAACGAAATCCCGCGGAAGTGGATTGTCACTAAATATTTCAGAGAATCCCTTCATTATTGATCAGCCAATACTCATTTCCTACGTGTCGATCGTGACCACGCGGTACTTACGAGGTCAGTCACGTAGCGTGTACCCTGTATACCGGCACAGGCTACTACGTTCCCACTCGTGCAACCTCCTCAAGAGTGCACCGCAACCTTCCTTCCGTCCTTCTACATTCGTCCCTCACCCCCGATCGACCCCAATCGCCAGCGTGCTTCCCCGCGCGATCACAGGTACAAGGGGAAGATGAAGTTAATCAGACACGGGACCAAATGCATGCCGCGACACGTATCCCGGCGGTACACTCAGAAATGATTACATTAACCCACCCCGTTGGTAGATACCATCAACGTGGGACGAGCTTCCGGCGCAGAGACGACTACTTGCTCGCTCGCTCGCTCGCGTTCGCCGCGTTCACTCACACGAGCGGACACGAGCGGAGCTGGGCACCAGTGGTGCATGTGCACGGTTATACGCGTCGGACGCTCCTTCAATTTAGCGTGCGCTTCTGCAATTCACGCATTCTCTCCACCCGGCGGCTACTTAATTACTTACACCGCCGCGGCCGGTAATTACTTTCGTCCTCTCCGGTTACGGAGAGCTTCGGAATGACCCCGAGCTTCGAATGACCGCTGACGCTGCAATTAGCGCACGTGCGCCAGTCAAAGCGGCGAGCCGGTGTAATTTTTCCCGCGCCGTAAAATATCACGGATTTTATACACGTTGCCGGCGACGCGACGCGTCGAAATTGTATTTGGCGCGAGCGATTACAAATGCTAACAATAAAACAACCTAAACTGGACAGTGGGGATTTAATAAAGCGGCTAAAAAGAATTATCATCGTTAATAAAAATTTCCTATCCTTTCCGCATGGCATTCGTAAATGTTTTCTATAATATATTTTCCCTCGAAAATACAATATTTCTTCACCACGCAGGATCGTTTGTGAATTTGTTCAGAAATATGAGATTATACGAGAATTCATAAAATTAGCGTACTACCAAGCTCTCGTTCCGCCAAGCATTATCTTTACTTTACACGAAAATAAAATTGAAATTATAGTTTATTAAGCCTGTTCCTTTAAATGTTCGCTCTGACATAATGATAAAGTGGCCTCGTTAACACCGTAAGGTATTAAAAGATTAATTCGTAAGTCGATGCGGCGCATAACTGTCGCGTGTTTGCGGAAGACGGCATAAGAAGCGGCAGCGGCCCGCAGCTTTATTAATGATCGGCAACAACAACGCGGCGCGGCAACTGTATAGAGCCCCACAACGCGGCACGTCGTGGTATTACGACGCTCGAAAGTTTGCCTTTCCACAGCATCCCACGCTACATTAATTTTGTATGGTGACTAATTATTACAGGGACCCGCGTTGCTTTTGTCACCTCGGCATCCACCGCGCCGAAAAAGGTGCGGCGTTATATTATATATCGCGCGGTATGAATTCCACCCCCGGGTGTCGACGCAATCGTCAAGATGACAATTAGTAGGTCATAATTCCATTTGGCCAGCGCGAACGCGGAATATATCGGGTTCCGTTGTACATACAATCGCGCATTGTGTGCCGGAGGCCGCTGTAATTAAACAGTAACTGATATTAATCCGCATCGCGGTCGGTCCGATATCGTATCGAGAAGTGGAACTTTGTAAATTTCCTTGCGGTCTGTCGCTGCAACTTGCTCGCAGGCAAATTTGCGCGAGCGCACTTCGCATGGACGCGTATAAAGGTACAGATTTCGTTGCACTTTGAGTTCCGGAATTCATAGACTTTTGCTAATGAAGCCCGAGGCCGCGTAATCATAAACGACGGGTAACGACAATCGCGCGCGAGGAAATTGGTAACTCGGAGTTAATTGCACGTGTGGCGCAGGTTGGCGCAGTTACTTACGTGCTGTATAAAATACTAGGCCAAAGCAAGCCCTCGCGGTGACACGAAGTAATTTCCGCCCCCGAAATCTCACATGCATTTCTGCGTAACTACCCGGAGCTGCGTACTTAAATTTAATTATAATTCGCAATGCCGCGACGCGGCGTCATCTGCATCCCTGCATTCCCCATCCTTCTCACGTCCTCATCTAGCTTTAACGGCTTCCAGAATTCCAGACCGTTCCACCGTTTGTTAACTCATACCAGTTAAAAAAATAACGGGAGGGAAAAGGAAAACTGTCGATTCCGAAAAATGTCATTTTCAGGCTGGATGGTCGCGCGCGAAGCGAAATCGTTCGCGAGAATAGCAACGTGCGCGAACAAACTACATTCCCTTTTTCTTCCGTTTTTTTTTCTACTCGTCGTTATTTTTTCTCGCCATACTTTCAGAGAAAAAAAATGCTGCTCGCAAAGTGCATAAAAAATTTTCCCGTGCACCCGTATGATCGAGCGGAGCGGCGTCATTCGCGCTTTTAAGAGCGCCGTGCTAGCACGCGACACCTTCTACCAGATACAGTGAACGGGCTTAATCAAAGAGGTCAGCGATCGGTGTAACGTTTTGTAGTCAATCCGCACACTTTTTGTAAGCGAACATGAGTCTACGCAATCTTCTCTATTTGCACACGGCGAGTCGTTTTTGTTTTTGGCGATGTGGATTTTCCAGTGATTTTCCACGATTTTCCACGTTGAGCAAATACGGGGGATTTCAACTTAATGCACAACCACGGTTGGGGCTTCCAGTGCTGGGCTTTCATTTCGCCTCGTCGTTGCGCTGGTTCCATTTTATCCTGTCGACTATCCAGTCAACAGTCAACACGAATCACAATAGCTGGAGAGAAAACGAGGAGCAGGAGGAAAGACGAGAGAGAGAGAGAGGGGGGGAAGAGGGAGAGAGAGAGAAAGACGACAATAAATCGTCTCGACATTTGAACTTTAGGTTTTTTCGATCTTCTGACTTTCTGCATTCGCGGAGAAATACTGAAAAACCCCTGAAGACAGTTCCGGGAAAACGGAAATTTCTGATTCCTACGCGAATAGGAAGATTACCTGCGGGGGAAAGAAGGAATTGTGAAGAAAATCATTCTATTTCCGGGACGACATGTAGTCGCGTTACGCTTATATTATACGACATATTAATTTATGTACGTCAAACTGCATCGTGTCACGTGCCTCCACGTGTGAACTGTGCGTCCCGTTTCATAAAGGTGTGTGTCTCGGACTATTAATCTTCCTTCAGGCCGCGCGGTTCCGCGCGACGCAAAACGTAACGCTGCATGTACTCAATTATTCGTTATCGCGGGGAATATAGCGCACGCTTCTTATCATAGAGTCTTGTGTTTATCATCCGAACAAACTCGGATAGCGATTCCTCGGGGGAGCCAAGAGAGTTTCAAGAAGATTGCTTAGCCGGACGACCGAGGTGGAGCAGTCGCGAAAGTTCGAACTAGACTTCGCACTCCGATACCGATTGCTCGGAACGTATTTTCTTAAGAAGTTTCTGCCGAGCACTCGCCCCGAAATCTGTATCCTCTGGAGGGAGCGCGAACTGTCGCTCGACTGCACATAGGTGTGCGCGAAACTTTTCATCCCTAAAAAATGTATTTCATTGAAACTAAATTATTTTCCAACGAGAGCTGCAAGCCACGCGCGCGGCGTCGTTGTACTTTTCGTCGCTTTTTCATTTCACGTACTCGCCGCTACAAAGTCAAAAGAAACCGCCAGCGTGCTTGGAATCTTAGAAGCGGTTTGACGTAAAGATGCGCTCGACATTTATAAAATATTTTCCTGTTTAGTGTATATAACACATTATTTAATACACAGCATCACATGTGTCAGATTTATAATCTGTTATATTGTAGAACGCTTGCTGCGGCAGTACGATTTTTTTATTTACCGCAAGTTATTGATTACTAGAGTTAACAAGACTCTTGGGGCCAGAATGCGGATAAAGACGTTCCGCAGGTGGTTTGGATCTTACTGTCACGTGGGTTTCCGGTTGGAGCGCTATGTACAGCCGAAATAAGAAAGAGAATTCCGCCCATTCGGGTTATATTTGACGTTCGACGTGAAACTCTCGATGCTGAGGTGTTTGGCAAATAAATTCAACAGGAGCCTTATTGGCCCTTTCCCAACCGCCGTCTCGCCGCAAAATTTTGTTTCCGCCTGGCGCGCTTCACTCTCTTCGAGGTGTATTGCCTCCGTACGAGAGACACGTTCGTGCTGCAATTTTCATGTTTGCCGATAGGCGCTTACCACGCGCGATTACGCCTGCGCGGTGAATGAAAATTCCTCGCGATTCTCATCTTGGCGGAATAATCGAAAATTGATCCTCGCTCTTTATTACGCGGTATACAGCTATATTCACGCGTAACGCGATTGTTTGCATTACGCAGAAATAATAAAATCGCGTCTGACCCGATACGGGCTGCTAGCTCACTTTTTCATCGAAAATGGTCCAGGCGAAAATCGTGGCCGCGAGTTTTATCGTCAATAAGATTATAAAGCGAGCTGATGATACCGCAAATCAATGACACCGTGATCGCTTTCTCGTAATTAAATTATAATTTCGCTCGCGCCGTGCAATAATTCTCATTGTTCCGCGCGTGCGCACGCTAACTTCTTTACCGCAGGACGCAGGAAATTATATCCACATATCGCGCCGGCAAATACAAATCGCGCGATGACGCGGGGCGGGTGGGTGGGGGGGGGGGGGGAATGAGGACCTGGTTTTAATTAGACAATAAAGAGGTGTGATTGTAACCGCGTTATATCGGTCGCTTGATTACATTCACTTTCCGGCGCGCCGGTGAATTTGCGCGGATATTAATTTTTGAGTCCGGCGAGTCGGACATTATCGCCGATCGAACATCGAATTCGAATCATTTCCATACCCGGAGTATCATCGTCTATAGATTTTCGGGCAACAGCGTCACGTATTATCCAATATTTGCCGCTTATTTACACGAGCTCGATACACCACTGTACGCTCCCGATTTCCTTGTAATCTTGTAATCGGGCGGGTGCATGCAATCCCCACCCGATACATTTATTTTTTCCTCTCCAGCTAATCAATGACAGTGTTCGCCTACGCTGCCTATTAATTCACCCATATGTTATTCGTACCGATACAACTCTCCCTCTCTTTCTCCCCCTGATTGCATTAATTAATTATCATATGACTGTACTCGATGCAGCTGCCTAGTTTGGGAGGCAACGGTTCAATGCAAAGCGGAATTATTATTTTCAGGCGATCCATATTGTGCAAAGCTAAATTGCTATCCTTCATGGGTATAAACATATCATGGCAAATCCCGCAAAAATATCGCGTTATTAATTAAACGAATTAGAAAATTTATACTACTACATTAACAATGCGTACGTAAGCGATTCTTAACTCTAGTTAATTTTATTAGGATTGACATTAGCATTGAAATCAACTTAAAGTGAAATCTGAGGAAAGAGAGATGGGGATATAACTGCATTTCGACGGTAACGCTCAAGTTCTCTCGGACGTACACGCTCGCGTAGTTATGCACGTCCTAGCGAGCAACAGAATAGTCGCTCTAATGGATGCTGACGCTATTTCGGGGTTAGATTACGCGGTGGCAGAGTGCCGAGAGGTATCGAGCGAGGTGCTGGCGTCGCTTCCCAAGGGCGTGATCAGAAATTATCATTCGATAATGATAGCGAACTGCCGCTCCTTGTCGCGGAACTGCATGACGCAGCAGTCCAATCCAGTCGAGGTGTATAACCACCCCGTAGGAAGGGGCTCGCATAAGGCGATCCTGCGCCTCGCGTCGTCCGTTCAAACGAATACGGTAACTCCGCAGCAACAACGTGGGGCGCTTTGTCGCTCGTCCGGAATTCACCGGGATTCACCAGATCCCAGCGGCGTCTCGCGACGGCACGTAAGGGTGTTGCGTAAAAACGCGGCGCGGCTCCTCGCATGATAGATGGTAAATCGATATTCCGCAAGTGCGGGAAAGTGTATGAGGGGACGAGTGTCGCGCGTCAGGATCTCCCGGGTCTCGAGAGCGACACGGTATCCGATTACGCGGCCAGACGGCCTCTTAAGGATGCGACAACCTGCTCTGGATGACGTAACGTTTCGCGCTCGTTTCGCTTATCCGCGCCTAAAGGGGCTGCCTGATGCTCGGTGCATTTTCCCCGCGCCAGCGCGCGATGATAGGCTCCAGCCGCGTCGCCTTATTCGTTTTGCGAGTGACAGCCGAGGGGGTCAGAGGACAGGACTCACCCCTCGCTGCTTCCCCTCGCCGGATCCACGAGGCAGAGCTTTTAACGTGGCGCGTTCGAGGCGTCATCGAAGCACTCGATTAAGGATTTGTCGTATATAGGCAGCTCGCACGGCCCCGATATTACCGGTGCCATAAGCCGTGCGCTTAATACATCTTACTTCCGCCGGGGTGGTGGCCCTGGGGTGACGCACGCATCGGGCACGACTCGTATGTAAAGTACGTACGTGCCATATGTACCCGGCGTATCGTAAAATGAGATGTCGCGCTGGCTTTTATGGCGTCTGAATCAAGATTAGATTTACTTTGCTCCGACGTAGGACGTTTTCACCGAGTGATAGAGGCGGAGAAGAAAGAGAGATAGAGAGAGAGAGAGAGAGGGAGGCGAAATGCCGTTGAACCTATTTCGCCGCGGCATCGGAAAATCGCGACGGGCATACGCTAGAAAAATACAACGGGCCCCGCGGAGAGATCGGGGGAGATCGGACGCGCAAACACAAATCCTCCTGCGGCTGGAATCGCGCGGCAATTCCGCCGCGAAAATAACGCCGGCCTCAAATAGCCGGCGGGTGCCGCGATTCGTAACGTTCCGACGATTTCCACCAAGTCGATAAGCGTAATGGCAATAAGTCGTGGCATAGAAATGCAAATTTGCCTGATGTCCGATGCGCGCACCGCGATAACGATTGCTCGTAAATAGCGTTACGTGGCGTTACGAGCTATTGATAAAGCATCGTGAGGGGAGTAACATCTTTGCGTATTTCAGCCGGATGATACGGCGGACGCGGCGAATACGCGCCGGGGAACGTAAAAGAGAGTCGTTTGCCATAGGCTTTAACGACCGTGGGATATTTATTTCAATCCCGGTGCCATTAAGGGGCACCATTACGCGACCGAGTAGACTCCGAAATGCCCCGCGCCCATCGGCCCATCGTCATTCTTTATTTCGTATAAAATTTGTAAAAGCACCCCTCCGGGCGAAGCACCGAAAACGCCAAACTTATACGCCGTGCCTTTAGAGCCGCGCAACCGTGAAGTATCGTGCAGTTTCGACTTATCGATCACGCGATAGGAGCGAGCTGAATTTATTTACGGTATCTTCGGTGGCGGAGTAAAAGAGAGAGAGGGAGAGATACACTGGCGGCACGTGGGACGACGTGACTTCGGGCACGATGTTTTCGCAAAAAGCTCTCAGGGCCAAAAAGTAATTTACAGCGCGCATTACCATCCCTTTCGCTTTAAAAGCATTTTTAATACACCGTGAGCGAGGTCTAGGAAAGAAAAAAAAAGAAGAAAGGGGGAAGGAACGGGTATAGCCCCTTCGCGCAAAACTAGATTCCGCCGAGCGTATTAAGAGCGAACGTATCTCTTACGCGCAAGAAAATATTTCGCTTACGAGATTGCGCGAAATACGCTCTTGTTCGCGAGCGAGAACCGCGCGTGCGATTCCCTTTTTCCTCGTCTTCTTTTTCTGCCTTGTTCCGTGCCGTCGTTTCTCCGCCTCTCCGCCGTTTTACATACGTATCTCGCCGGAATCTAAGCTAATTCCGCAACGTTAAGCGACTCGGAAGTTTCTATCTTTCCCGCGGGAGTCCTCACTTTCGTGCAGTTCCCGGCTCCAATCCCCGAAGACATCCACCGAAACAGTGGATTTCATGTTTCCCATTGAAAGGCACGATTCTGGCGTGAAATCCATCCGGCGTGTCGAAAAACACGTTCAGGCTATCCGCTATTCCGTGCGAGGGGATGCACGCTGATCTCTCCTGACGGCTCGACGAAGGGACGACAATTCCATGGAATTACAAAGCCTTGTAACTCGCGTGTCGTTCCGTAAACACAATTACCGCGGAACGAAATCAACGGCCTGCAAAGGTAGAGGGTGAGGGAGAAAGAGGCACATCGAAGGGATGAGAGAGAGGCAGAAAGGGGGTGGAAGAGAAACGCAGAAACGAGCGAACCGTGCCGCGGTAAGTGGCGCGATTATAATTTCCAAGGAAGGGGGAGGAAAGGGTGAAGGCGTCCCTTCGCGAGCAGTCTGCTTCTCAGCGAGATCCTCTCCAACCCTCCCGCGGCCCTCCACCCCGTCCGCAACGAGAGACGCAGACTCGGCAAGTGCTCGTTGGAGACCGCGAGCATCCGCACAGGAAGTCATTAAAATTTTCATTGTCGCGTTTGCTTGAAAATTCCGCCAACCAAATAAACATACGGATTTATTATTTTATCTCGCGCGACTTGCCACCACGAGTTCAGCTTGCTGCGCCGCCGGGGAGCGCCGTCAATCGCGCCGCGAGATAATACCACTCGTAATTTCACGCCTTGTTACTTGTTCAAACGAGAAACAACAGTACTAGCAGCAGCAGCAGCAGCAGCAGCAACGCTGCACCCAGTTCCCGTGATATTTTCATAATACCACCACCGACCGCGATTGGGCGCAAACGGCAGTTTCACAATAATACAGAAACACCGCTCGACTTCGCTTTTGTCCTGCTCGCGCGCGCGTTTCTTAAATCTTGAAAAGCTACCGTCTCGCCTTGCCAGGCCCGTGAAGTACGAGCGTTCCGCGATTCTTTAAACTCTCGGCGCAAGCAAGCTCACCCTTCTCCTTCTGACCGTCGCCTTTCAATCCGCCGCCTGCCTACCGGTCGGTTCACCGATAGTCCTCACCCCTTTCATCGTTCCTCCTGCCGTTTTCCTAAGCGGGCGGTGAGAGGAAAAGGTGTAGGTATACGTACACCGGTGGAAAACTTTGCTATCTCGCTGGAAGATACAAAACGCGATTCCGAGACCTGCTCTCTCTCCTCATACTCGACCGCATCGCCCCTGGTCGGCTCTTCTACCCTTCATCCCTCGATACGGCACATCGCCACCTTTCTCTCTCATCCGGACTTACTTCCATCGTCCCTTCGCCCCACCGACTTCATCTCGATTTCCTCGCGCGACCACGCCACGAATCCAAAACAGCCCCCCGGCGCTCGGCCGCGCAATAGTCGGATCCGCAAGCGGAATATAGCGTGGCCTACTTGAGAATTCATACGAAGAAACTATGCGTATGAATTCGTATTAGATGAAGTTTCGGGTCGCCGTATTCCGCGGAAATTTCTTAACGGCTGCTTGGAATTGTTGCGACGCCAACGATTATACGAACCGGAACACGCTCGCGAACGACGGAAAGCACGGGGCGCACCAAAAAGCCCGCGTGCGTGTGTGTCGCGACTGTACGGACGATGATACAACGGTAAAACAGCGGAACCGGCAACTTCGCCAGCAACGAGAGTCATCGCTGTCGGACAATCCGCGACGCTTTTGCTTTCGCAAATGCAATGCATCGCGTGGCTGCGTTTTATTCCCGTGCTTTCATGTCTAATCATTTAATCGGTCTCGCTTTAATACTCGAGCGGCGAGCTTGCGGCTCTTCACGCCGCGCTGTTTATGGCGCAAAATTAGTGATCTACATCGTTATTGTCCAACAGGCGGAATAATGCTTCGCCGCTCCAAATGCTCGTTGACCTCCTCTCCCGTAGCATTCCACCCTTTAAGACTGTCTGATAATATCCGCACGCGCAAATCCGTCATCCAGGGATCACTCGGTTCACGACGGTCAACGAATGACGGCTCGTCTTGCAGGCTCGCAATCTCGCAGCAAGCTTGACGGGGTATTTTTCGAATACAATTTCAAAGTGCAATAAAGTGTCCCTTACCGCGTGCGCGACCCCAGGCGAAGCACGCGTCATATATTGCGAGCACACTGGATACGCTTCCAGCTCGCGCGCTCGCGCGCACGTACATCCTCGTATTTTATTTCGACGTGCATTACCGCTCTTTAAATATCACGGCGCAATTTTATGCCCGACAAGCGTCCTAGCGATGCCCAGTTACGCCCCAATGCACGCGCCACCGACTCGAACGCCGTGAAAATGCGCATGCAAATGTGAAAGCGGTCTAAGCGGAGATCTTTTCCAATTCGCGTGCGTCGCGACAATAACGCTTTCCGGGACGATTTCGGCGTTCGCTCGCCATCTTTCGTACCCTCTGCCACCCTTACCAGCGGTGGATCCGCAGGCTGAGGCTAAACTCTGCTCTTCCTATCTGCGCTCCCCCGTCCGCGCCACCCAGCCCATCCAGCCCCATCCACTTCTCGGTATACGGCAATGTACCGAGAGCAATGAAAATGATTAAGCGCTACCCTGAATCCCGGCAAAGCCGCTCTAATCCGGCGCCAAAGGCAAAATCAGAGACACCGACGGCGTTGTAACTCGCGAGTTAACTCCGCGCGCGCGGAACACGGGGGCCGGTGCTTGAAACGCGGCCACTTATTACCGGCGCCCATCGCGGATAGTTAGAATCTTTTTGCGAACGCCCGCGGTGCCTTCCAACGAACGAGAATGCTGATTTACATGTACACGGGAGAGTGATTATTAGCGCGGAAATTTTCTTTGTTGAATCAAACCGGCGCACAGTGGGCTAGAATCGAAACAAGCTGGCCAAAAGTCGAATTTTTTCAACTCTTGGAAATCTGTGCATTTCGACCTTTTTTGATTCATGGATATCAGTATTTTCAAAAATGTGAAAGGAGTTTCGTAGGAAAAATTTCCTTCCCATTAATCAACAATTAATAGGAGGCAACGCGTTAACGTTCCGAAAAACGAATTATGAATGAGTATAGGCTATAGCTTACATTCTTGTATGCGGATGCAAGTAATTTTGCTTTTTACTCTATAAATAGAATTGAAACTCTTTTCCCAAACAGTTATAACCATTAAAAATGTTTGTTCATCAATTTGTGTTAATCAAAGTTTTTGGTTTCTTAAAATATAAGAAAGAAGTAAAGTTCAATATCATTTTTTTTAAATAGCTGTAAAAGGCTGTTTGGGATTCTTGTTTTATCATCTTGTGTAGGATTCAAACTAAGTATTTCCGTTTGAATTGTGCACACCAACGCACACCTTTGCGTTATATACAGGATGTTTCATTTTAATTTTCATATCGTAATAACTCGAAAATTTGGCGTTTTGGTAAAAAATGTTTGAAATGAAAGTTGTAGGTTTTTAAGTGAAACATTACATAGCAATACCAGTATGACCTTGATAGTGTTGTCAAGATCACGTACAGATCACCGTGAAATTTGTTAATGCCGCGAAACGTACGACGCGGCGCGGTAGCGACTGTAACTTTCAAGCTTCATAACTTCGAAGTATTTAACGGATTAATACTTTGTTATAGTGTTCTGAAAAGCTCTTGAGATAAGCTACAAAAATATCTAATGAAAACTGGAGGTTCCCACTTAAAAAATTCAAGGTGACCTTTGCGTGACCTTGGCAACGCTATTCAAGGTCATACTAGTACTCTTATCTAATACCTGATTTAAAACCCTATAACTTTTATTTGAAACATTTTTTTCTAAAACGTCATGTTTTCGAGTTATTACTTTTGGCCAGCTTTTTTCGAGTTTAGCCCACTGTGCGGCGCTCGTCTGCAAAATGTAGGCGGAAGTGTAAGCGCGTCAGAATCAAACTCAAAATAAACTTGCAAAAGGATAGGCTTCGCTTTTCTTTCGTTTTCCTTTTGCCTTTCTTCTTTATTATCTAGCCGGCACGAAAAATGCATGAACACTTGCATGCAGTTCTCCGCTCCTAATTCCATCTGATTTAACTTGCAGGTAACAATCAAACTTTGCGGATGCGCTTCCTTGGAAAAAGTTAAGCATGCGAGAGATTTGCGACGATAATAACGCGGATTAAACCTTAAAAACGACGCAGCGTGCCGCGATCCCTCGCATCTTTTAATCACGCCGTGATCTCTCGGAGTCTCGCGGACTTTTTCAATCATAGCGAAAACTTTTTTTATCAGAAGGGAACAAATTTTTTTTCTTCCATCGATACTGTTTACTGGAAGAAATTACGCGTGGGGCGAGGAAAGGCGGCCCGATATAAAATATCACGGTTTACCCCGCGTGTTTTACGAGGGAAATAGTTGCCGGAAGAACGATGGGGGAAGGAACCGAGGGAACATTCTTCGAGCTACCTGCATATCGATTAAAAAGTTCCTACCGTTTTTCCGCCCTCGTCCCCCTATCGTCGATGTGACGATTCGATTGCAGAAACGTTCGCCGCGTCGTCTGTAGACGACGCAGCAGCGACAGACGGTCGTTGAGAGTTTCGGCTTCCCTCTTCAACCTGACCCGACCGCTCCCTTTCACCCTCCTTCCCTCCTTCCCTCGGCGGAGTCCTACCCGATGCCTCATCCCCCGCGTTCTCGAGATGGCAGCATACCGAGGGCAATGAAAATGATTAAGCGCCCCCGTGAATCCTAGCGAAGCCGCACTAATCCGCCGCTAAAGGCAAAACCGGAGTCAACTTAGGTGCTGCAACTCGCGAGTTAACCCCCCCCCAGTATGAGGCAGACGCGAAACGCGAGACGCGAAACAGCCTGCACGCATCAGGCCGACAGCGGGCACGCGAAACGCAGGGTGCCTTCTCCTCTTCGTCCTTTCCACCCTCCCGTAGCGTCTCTCATTCGTCTCCATACCAACCACTATAATGCCATCTAATTTCCGCCATTCCGACCGCTTGATCTCAGAGCACGCCGGCGTTACTCTTGTTTAACGCACTTTTGGGGGTAGTCGCGGAAATATAGCGCGCCTGGGATCGCGGGTACGTGTCCCGTGTCCAGAATTTGTGGAAACAATATGTAAAACGCGCGCGCGCCGCATTTGCGGTACGCAAAAGCTCTCTCTCGATGGTGCCGGTGCATCCGGCGAGTGGTGGTAGTGGGCTTCGAGACGGCGAAAAAGCGTCGCCGTAAAAGCGTAACGTCAATTTTCACGGGACATACATATGTATGTATGCATTATACACACGTGAGCAGCGCGCGTGCGATACAATTTTCAGGGCGCCCGATCAAAAAGTTGCGAATGACGTTTACGACACGTTATTACGTATATCGCGCGAGGGGCCCATAGCGGAGGCATAACGGTCGCCGAAGCCGGCGTGACGGTCGCAAATAAAGCTGTCTGGGAATGATTCAGGGAGCGTCTGAGTCCACGAGTTTACTAGCCCGAAGGAGAAAAGGGGTTCTTAAAAATATTAACCGCCTCGAAAAGCGCAGGCAGCCCTCCCTCTCTCTCCCTCCGCCGCCCTCGTGCACGCCGCGCCTTTTTGGTGCCATGTAACAAACTGTTTCCACGGCCCCGTTATCATCTTTCCGGCTGTGAGGACAGTCGCAGAGAGGAGCGGTGAGGAACGAAAGGAGAGAGGAAGGCGATCCAAACGGAGACGGGAGAGAGAGAGAGAGAGAGAGAGAGTCCTGGAACAAGAACAGGATTAATGGGCCGTCGTATCACGCACGGTGGGCGATAAAATATCGTAGGAAATATCCTCTGGCCGTGCGGAGCCTCGGCCATCCGCGTGGAATTTACTCCCCGCGCGATATCTACTATCTTAGATAATCTCCACCATTAGAGGAGGGGGCAGGGGGAAGGGCCAGAGCGCGGGGGTGAACAGGAACCACCGGACGGATACTGCTCTCTATCTCGTTCGCAGCTTTATGGTAAAAGCTTATGCGCTACGCCAAATTCCGCCGCTATTACAAGAATGCTCATTCTACCCGCGGGAGAGGCACTTACAGTAAATACCGCTTGCTCTCTCTCTAGCTCTCTCTCTCCTCCTCCTTCTTTCTCGGTGGGAACAATGCAGCGGGGCACGTTACAGTATTAATATCATACCGCGTGTGAGCCCATTGTCGTCCCGTTGACTCGTTGTAAAATTGTACATCAGCGTTGGCCCTTCTCGCTCGCTCCGACTCGGTGCATTCTCCATCGCGCAGTTACCGTTTCCCGGGTATCGCTCGGTATCCGGAAATTCTCGCAATATCGCGCGATGATGCCTCGAACACGACGAGCGTTGATCGTGGCGGTTTTCATTTTAAAGTTTCATTTTAAACCCGCGCTTGCGACGCGACGCGGCACGACGGTGTAACGTTTAACGTACTCGAAGCGCTATTAATGTACGCCTCTCGATCAATCATCGCCGCTAACGGTCGCGCGCAAACTACCCTCGGCGGGAATCATCCTTCGAACCTTCGCGTCCCGCCGCTGTTTACGTCCATCGTGGACGTACGTCGAATATCCCGCGACGCTCTCGAGATCGGAAAACCCCGAAATCGTGTGTGCTTGATAAATATTTGCGGACCCTTGGGGGGAGTAACGGGGGCGCGCCAACGTTAAGCCTGCGTGACGGCTCGATCTCGTGTTTCGAGACCCTCCACGGGCACGTGTATCGCGAGGACTCTGGACAGAACTGACGTATGGCGTGTAAATACGAATATCGCGCGGGTGGAGAACGGTAATGCGGTCCGCGCGCGCGAGGGGCGCCAGCTACGAGGGAGGATAAGCGCACACCCCTGTCATGTTCCCAGACCGCACGGCGGCCCGCCAAGTAGGATTTCGGTCGTTCCGCCAACCCGCTGGGGTAACTCGTAACAGAGTCACCAAAGCGGCAAAATTACGGCCGGTATACCAGCGGCTTTCTGCGCCCTTCGAAAGGGAGCCGGCGCGATCTACTTCTCGTTTCCGCTTTATTTCTGCTTGCGTACATCCGCGTCTCTGAACTTGAATGGGTGAGTTCACGCTGGAAAAATGATTCCCCTCGTCGACGATCGTAAGCTTATTAACTCGCTGACTTTCAGCTGGGAAAGTATTGTATAAATGTGCTCTGCAATGGTGACGTATCGTCTAAATTTGTCACTTTTGTACTGCTTTCAAAATAACGATGTAAAGTAACGTTAAAAGAAGATACCGTGCATTACGTAAAACATTTCAAACTTGAAAGTTTACTTATGCTTTTACCGAAAGTTCTCCGGTCTAGCTGAAAGCCGCGCAAACGGCGAATGCGATCGATAGTTTGATTAATCTGCAAACCTCATTTAATCCACCCGAATTTACTATTAACGAAATAATCAGAGGCGCGGGAGCGAATGGTGTAATAATAATAAGTCTTTCAGGTGCGGCTAATCTCATGAAGAAGCGGTGCATTATGCGTGCCGGTAGCATACGCTACGCCTATTTCTCGAACAAGCGGCTATCAGCAGCCACGAGAATTCTCGAGCTACGTGACTCGAGTGCAAATGAAAGAAGACAGTACGTACACCGGCGCGTCCGGTACGACGACAATGCGGTGTTCTTGCACGGACGACGTATTACCTCCTCGGGCCATTAATCGGTTCGTGATAACGCGCGATGTTCGCGCGGTAATATAAGCACGGTATTATAACGCCGATACCTGCGCAGCCGATCTGCGGGGACGCGACGAGTTGCGTTCCTCGTCGTGGCCTTAATTAAATTCCGACAAAGAATCGGAAGTAGGGAAAAGTTCAGCCTGCCCTCCTTGACTTTCCATCCTCCCCTCTTCCGCTCGGCGTGACGGGGCCTCTACTCGGGGCCACGCGGGTTTTAATAACCGTCCCGGATCCGGGAGCAAGAAGAAGCTGGCAAATGACCGTGCGGCGTCGGCGGTGGCGGCTCCGGGAGCCTCCGAACCAGAGAGAGAACCAGAACAGAGGAGGGTGGAAGAGGAGAGTGTACCAAGCCGACGCGCGGGGAAGTCAAGCATCGATCCCCCATATTCCTGTCCCGTTCCCTCCGCTCGCTTCTCCGCCATCTCCTCACGCAACCGCCGACGTATCCCCGTCCTCGCCACCCCCTCGCCCCAACCCCCAGCCTTCTCGCTTTATCTCTCTCTCTCTCTCTCGTTACGTCGTCGCGTTCCGACGTACCTCGAGGAGAGCTCACACGCGCCTTATGTCTCTCTTACCTCCCCTCCCGACCGAGAGGACTCTCTTTCTCGCCACCGTCGACTTTCCGGGTAATTCTTTTTCTCTCTTTTTCCCGCCTAGCTATCTATCTATCTATCCATCTATCGGCGTCTCTTCCCTTTTCGCTATCTATCCATCTATTCGTTTGCCGATCTACCCCTGATCTCGCCTTCCTCTCTCGTTCTGCGGCTCTTCCTTCTCCCCTCCCCCTCGGGATCCAACGCCGGTCTGGCTCTCCTGTGCAAACGTCTCCAAGTCGGTCTATGACATTACTACTTGCTCTCCCGCGCGCTACTTCCTCTTCCCCCGTGCCCCCATCCCCGGCTGATTCCAGCGAAAGCCGAGGCCCTCCACCTCGTCTTTTATTTCCCGCCACTCTCTCGCCGCGCGATATCCTTGCCAGACCGACTCACACCGACAATCACTAACTCCTTCGCGATCCCCTCACAGCAGACGGTACGGCATCTCGCGGTGATAACCGCCGCGGAAGAATTCTTCCGCCATACCACATCGACCTTGCATCCCCCAGTTTTTAATCACCCCGTGCCGCTTTCGGCCGTAAACGGGACGTGAAAATGTTTTCGCGCCTGAAACGAATGAAAGAGCCAAACGATAAACGTCATTCCGGGTTACCTACCCTACGGTAATCACGAGCCGTGTATGAGCGTAAAATAATCGCGAAACCTTGGTCAGCCTTTGGTCAACCTTTCGGTTGATTATTCCAAGCTGACTAATTAACAAAGTGATTACGTAGCCGACGAGAGTTTAGATTTTTCTCGCGATACAGGCACCGTGACGCAAGATAATTAGGTCTCACGTTAAACAACCTCGTCGAAATTGATTAAATAACTTCCGCGCTTCGTCGTCACGGAAATGCACCGGCGTCTCGCCCAGTCGTGCCGTTACGTAACGTTATAATAAACGGAGGCATGACGTCCTCGCAGACGCGGGCGGCATTCTCCGCGCGTCTGTTAAGAACCGTTGGTCAAGCATCTTCGCAACGTCCGGCGTTGCGGAGGAGCTCGGCGGTATCCGGTTGCAGCCGGCGAACGCACTGACGTTTTCCACTGGCGGGCTATATAGCAGACAACGTATATGCGGTCGTGCATCCGTATGCGCGAGTGCGCGAGGCACGTACGCGGACCTGTATCTAACGGTAACGTTATTCCCGTATGCGCGACGGAAGACGCATGCGATATCGCGAGCAAACAAGCGCGTGCACCGAGCAGAGTGCAACCGAAAAATAGCCGATGCGTGCGCGGATGCCGCGCGGAAATAACTGCGCGCGGAATCTCGAGGAACCCGGGGAAATATTCGATCGATGCGCTAGCTGGACGTCATCCTCGACGGGCGTCTATTCAATCCGACGGCCTTTCATCCCCTGATCCGCGCGGCGATCGGCTTCTCTTTATTTACGAGAGATATCTTGGCGCAACCGCGTCTCTCTGCCGAGCCGAGGGAGGAAGGTAGGGACCGCACGTCGCGATGAAATTAGAGACGAGAGCCCGCGTATAAACGGAAATAATTGTTTCCGGCAATCCGCGCAGGAAAACGGCTCGGATGCCGCAACGTCGAAGGTACACGTTGCAAAATACGTGTATAATGCCGCGAGAATGTTGTGCGGATACAATGGTAAATACGCTTTTCGTAACAATAAGCCGCTATTGGCTGGAAACCCTTACGACGTCTCCGGTGAAGATGTACCAACCCCACGAAGGAAAAGCGGCTCGGTAATATCGGATTACTCGCGGTCGCCTCTGATGCTCCCGCGCTCCTGCTGTTGCCGCAACGGTAGTAATGGCGGGCGCAGTCTATAGGGTAGTCTATAGCGCACCCCCCCCCTCCCCCGCGCCGCCCTTAGGACGCGTGTACGTGCGCCGCGGCGCACGGTAACGTTATTCCCCGACACGAATGGATATGCGTTCCATCGACATCGATGCTCGACAACCAGATGCTCGACTGGCATATGTTGCGCGACAGGCGCACGAGGCATCCAAACGCATCGCGCACACATGGGCGTTTTCCAAGTATCGTTATAAACATGCCATTAAACAGTCCGTGTGGATTCTTGAGTACGGTAGTCGCCATTCGATGCTATCGAATGGCGCGTATTATTCGCCTATTATTTTTTATTTTATTTTTGTTAGCCGATCGAGATGAATTCTTCAGAGTTCTCCGGACGGGCGACGCTCCTGCGTCTCGCGCGCCAGAAAAAATTATTTAATTATAGTAATGGCGAATTGTTACAGCGATGGCAAGCGATGTAAAACCTGCCGCAATGTGTTTCGAGATTGTTACGTTCTCCTGCAGCGGAGAACCGGGGTGGCAGTGCGTCCCCGCAGAGCCGAGCGCAGTTGGCCGAAAACGAGATTGCGGGGCGAATTGGATCGAAGTTAAAAACCAGCGAGCCAAGTAAATTATAGCCGTGGGCCGCGAGAGTAATTGTTTCGTGGCGGCCGAGAGGATTAGCGGAGCGGATCGGTGTTCTCCACGGTGTGTTCATCAGCGTTCTCAAGATCCGATTTGTCCGCCGTTACGGTACCACGATTGATCAGGCCCCCGCTAAACCGCGCAGCGCTCACGCGATTAAGTCACGACGGCGGAGGAAGCGGCCGGAATTAGTGGAGACGTCGCGAAAGCGGCACCCCGCCGAGTTACGCCGCAGATTATCCCGGCGACTTTTTATTTTCGCCCCGCAACGAAGCCGCGTAATCCGCTTTTGCGCGTGCACTCGGTAATAAATACACGTGTTCATGCATCCAAGAGAGGGAGAGAGAGACACATGTTCCTCCGCGTTTCCCAACTTCCCGCGCGAACTCTCTCGAGTTTCCTCCTTCAGCCGCGCTAATCTGACGGGGCGCGTCTGAGAGCAGCCCGCAAATTGACCGTAAGGGCCACCGATCGTCGATACTCGGAAAATACGGGGCGTAGCGCAAGGCGCGGATTAACCGGAAACGCGACTGCGCTGTGGAAATGAAACCGCGGAATCTTCGAGCGCGGTGCATTTCAGAAATTCGAATTTCTATATTAATAGCTTTAACGCACGGAACCCAGAACGGGTGGACGGACGGTGCATCCCTTGCACCCCTTGCATCTGCCGCATGCCGATAGGGGCACCGACTCACCACCGATTCCATCGGAGGAGGGGTACGGCATACCGCGCAGCGACGTGTTCCAACCCTGGCAGAATACGAGCGCGCCGATGGCCGCGTACACGAGCCAGCGGTTTTGTCATTCTAATAGGGCGGGCAATGCATCAATTATAGAAACACAGCGCAGCTCGGACCTGGCATTACACGGCCGCCGAATAACGCGGTCCGATTGCGCGCGATTATGCGAACAATAAATCGGCAGTCGGATGCACCACGCACGAGACATTCCGTCGTTTCCACGTGTCCCCTCCTCTCCTCCGCCCTCTCGTCGAACCTCGCCTTTGTGCCGATCAGCAATAAGGGTAATGGGAAAATTCTTGCCGCGCGCGACTTGTCGACAGCGAGATCCGTTTCTTCGTTTCTCGCGAGTTCCTTTAATTTCTCGTGCTCGTGAGAGCGGCATCAACGCGCGGCTCGGAAGTCGTTCCGCGTGCAGAAATTTGCATCTTTAATATTCCCTTCGATAGTTATCGCAATGATAAAGTCCCCAGTACGCGATCACGCGCGCGTAACGAGCCATGATCGCGCGATCAAACAATTTTTTCGCCGACGCGAGAAAATCGAGACGTAAGAAAATTGCCCGCATAGCTTGGCGAACTCATTTCGGTCGTTTGACCATTAAATTGCTCGCCGTGCTTGGCGAGCACCAGTAGCCGGATACGCCGACGATGCTAGCAGCAGCAGCAGCAGCAGCAGCAACGGCAACGGCAACGGCGGCAAGAATTTCCTCTCACCCCGACTCTCGTTTTAACTCGCGCAATACCTCGGACGTACGAAAATTCGATTTCACCTTGCTATCTGCCGGCCTCTGGCAACGAGAGGCAAATTCTTCGTCAGTGCGCGAGACGAGGCGAGGCGAGGCGAGGCGCAGCCAACGAAAGGGTTGCGCGTGGCGCGCGCGGTCCTGTCTCCCTTGTCTGGCAGCACCGTGCTATTAATCGTATTAGGCGACCGACGGGTACGCCTGAGTGGTGGATACCCTCACCTTCCTTCACAAAGGCAACGTACAGCGGTATCTTCAGCCGTGCGCCACGCCGAGCACGGCCGGTGGACGCGCGCATTCTGGCTATATATATCAATCACATACCAAGAATGCTCAGAATTCCGCCGAGTACTCCCTGTCGCTCGATTAGATCTTTTAATAATCCCCGACGCATTCACAGAGAAATATGCTGGTCGCGCGCACATCTCCCTCGTTCTCGGGAATGCCCCCTACGCGAGGTGCTTCATTTCTGCGAGACGTATGGACGTCTGTCTGGCCGGGTATCGCTTGCCTACTTAGTCGGTTGGAAAATATCGACGATTGCAGAGGGGAGGATGCATGATAGCCTTGCTTCTCAAGGAAGCAAAAGGGTTATTAAATTTTACATTATATTTATATTCATGTTTTAAAGTGTTACGCTTGGAATATTATATCGGACACGGAAAATGGGATATTTTATTTTTAAATATCGTATGATTGACCTTTCCTCATTTTTCCGCGTTTTTGCCGGTCTTTTTAAAGCTCTTTGAAGACACGTGAACTCGAAATATGAGGTCAACTCCAATGAACTTTCTGCAGCTTCTTGGTGACGCCACGCAAGCGTTAATGTACCGTAATTGGCAGGAAAAGACGATGTTGTCGACTCGTCGACAATATCGTGATCAAAGAAATTCCTAATTAATCTTTTTGCGGCCAACTACAAGAACGCACCCCACCGCAGTGCTTGGCTAACGTGGGAAATTCGCTCCTCTACAGTTTTTCGCGGAAAACATGTTTCCAAAGCATCCTCAGTTAAAATACAAAGGCATCAATTAAGCTGCGTGCAAACGAACGTTCGTCGCGCGAGGAAATTTTCGTTACGCTTGGAAAATCTTTGCGTCTTTTTCTTCGATCGCTTAGTCCTCTTATCGAGCCTACGCTCGACTTTCTTGGTGAAAGAAAGATTGTAAAAAGACGCGTTAACATCACTCGCGCTCACGTGAGCGGCAGAAGTATCGCTCGCGCGATATTGCCCGGCACTATTTTAGCGTTACCGTTTCACGGTTGCGCGCCGCTAAACGAGAAAAATGAAATTTAAAACTCGCCCCTACGAGTGCACGCGCTCGCGCGCGCATTAATTTCACGGCTTTAATGAAAAAACGTCACCCGTGTATCGCGTGCGCGTACGCTAACTGGAGCGACGGTGTCCGCTGCGTCGTAAATCGGGGTCAAACCGTCCCTGCCTCCTTCACTGTCCCTTTCTCGTAATTCCGCCGAAAGTGCACGCGCCCGGTCTTTGAAGCACAAGCGGAACGAGCGATCGCGACTCGCATGTGCGGCATAATTTGCGCGAGGCAACGAACCACCTCGTATCCCACATCCAACAGGGTGTCGACGTCGACGGCCGTCTCCTGTGCCGCAACCTTCCTCCTCGTCTTTTCGTCGACTTACCCGCGCCGCGTAGGTCTCTCCTCGTTCGCATAACCGCGGAAGAGAGACGCCGTCATTTCTATAGACATTCATTATTCACTGCTCGCTCAACGTGCTTCACCGTTACCCTTTCTCTCGTCGTCGTCGTCGTCGTCGTCGTCGTCGTGGTTGTAGTCGTCGTTCCTTTCCTTCCTCTCTCTCTCTCCCTTTTTTCCCGGCGCAACCCCTATATGTACCTGTCTCCCTTTCGGTTCCACTATAGTCTCCCTATTTCCCGCCATCGGGGCTGCCGTTCGCGTCCGTTAAAATCGGCAACGGCGATAATCCGGCCGAGCTTTTAAACGAGCATCGTTCGCCGTTCTACAAGCGGTGGACTTTGTCGAAGGATTTCTGATCGGCGAAAGAGCTAGATCCACGGGAGAAGAAAGGAGAGGAGAGAAGAGGGAAGCGCGAATGCGCGAGGGCGTCGGCGTGCGAGCCTGCTGAGTGGCGGAATATTTCACGAGGAGCGGAAGAACGACGGCAAACGTTCGCGCGCACCACCCGGTAATCCATCGGGGCAGTAATGTTTTGCACAATTCATACGGGCCGCGCGCTAAACGCTTTTTGATGGCGCGATTTAATTGCGCGATGTGCTTCGATTTTCGAACACGCGCGCACTCGAGCGGATCGATTAAATTCCGACCCCCGTGCCCGCTCGTTGCGGCATTATTTCTATGGCGTTGTTTCCATGCGGACGCGTCTTCCGTTAAAAATTGCATTAAAAACAACCGGACAATATCTCACGGTTCTTCCCGTTATTACGTAAATCGCAGCTTTGACGATTTCGCGCCCTTTGTCTTCGCGATTAATTAATTGCTTGGGCATTGCGACATTGTGGAAGAGAACTTTTCAAATAAATCACGCATAGTCTCGTTCAACTGCAATTTCGATGGACGGAATGTACATACACACGACGCGCGCTTGGCAAATCAAACCGATCGATCGGCGTCGGCGGAAATATTTAATTTTCGACCATGGAAGATGACGCGCTGTTAACTTGCAATGCCGGCTGCAATGCCACGCGAGGGGATCCGGCGACGCTAAAAATGTCCAGTTGAACCAAAAATGTCGAGTCGCTTATACGTAAAGCGCCGAAGCGCTTCAAATCCAGACGCGTGCTCCGGCACAATCAATTGATTAACCGCTATTACTATATTATACATAGGCGCACGGCAATCTCGACATGTCGATATATTCGCAGCGCGTTGCAGCGACGGCCACGCCGAATACACATCAAACACCGTAATATCATATCCATCGAAAACAGGTGATCGCGAAAAATACTGTTTGTATCTGTAATATTGATAATGATGCGAACCCTGACAATATTTGCAACGCGGGTGCATCAAAACACAAATAAACGGGTCGCGAAAGGTAGCCCAAAAAGTTAAACATTCGACGATGTTATTGGCGATAAAAAAATATGCCGTAAGCTGCCCAATATTTATCAGGACGGAACTGCACCCGAGAGTATTTATGCCGTCTGCGTATTTTTTTGAGTATCGCTTTGACCGCTTGTAAAAACGTTTTTACGTTTTTTTTTCCCATAAAACTCGGTCGCGGCTCGAAGGAAAAAGCTCGCGTGAATGCGAGTCGCTTGGCGACACGTTAAAAACTCGGTTTGCCACGATCAGAGACTTTGGCGATCGACTTGTCCTGTGTTCTTGGGTCTTCTTCGTCTTTGTGCACCCTTGGGCTTCCTATTTTCCCTGCATATCATCCCTCATTTCCAAACCGTAACCGGGGGATCGATGGAAAGTACATTTGCCCGAGCTAAATCATCTGCATATAAGCGACTCGTATTATTCAACCTGTAACTCTGCGACTTTTTTTATATTTTTAGATGAAAGACCGGCGATTCTCTCGTACTCCTCTTTTTCGGACGGGGGGAAGAATTTATGGATCCTGCCGCACAGTTGTACGTTTTTAAGTTGGTCGAATATGGAAGTTTTATTCCGCAAAAATCTTTTGTGTACTTTTACGAAGATTCGGAAAGCAGTACATAGCGATTCAAATGCGAGATATATATCTCATCAGGAGAAAAAAGTGCAAAAAATCGCCTGTGTATATATATATATACACACGTGAAAATACATGAGTCTAAATGCATCAGAGCATGAAAAACGCTCAGGGCTTACGCGGCAACGAGAAAATTTCATGTAATAACGAACTAAACACTGGAAAAAAAAACATTTATAATTAAAATAGCTCGCTCGCTTCTGAACCTACACTAAGCAAATGAGAATTACTAACCGGTATAAATATATTAATTCAGTTTCACACATATGATGTGCAATATAACAGCAACCGACAAATGAATAAAAATATCAAGCGGGAAGCCGGAAATCCTCTGAAATAAAACCGGCTTACAAAGAGACTCTCCTAGCCCCGTTTCCGACGAGGAAGAAATAACGACAGCTAAACGTCGAATGCTGAGAAGCACATAATTTTACCTATACCTCATTTCTTTCCGTGAAACACGCTTCCTACCCGTATGTCGCGATCTACTATATGCGCGGTACGTAAACAACGTGTGAAATAGGAAACGTTCCTTTGACTAGTATACTATATCCGATATCGACGGAACTTGCCGGCTTTATTGTGTTTCCAGTTTTATTGATAGCCCGGCATACGTGACGCATCAACGTTTGCGCGTGAAAAAGTGCTATTAAGTCGCAATGCACGAAGCGCGAATATTCGTGCGCGAGTAATTAAACTGCACCCCCGATCCCCGAGATAATGGCGCTGCGAGGGTATAGAGGCGATCTCTCGCGCTCGGTGTCGCGCGCGTTTCGCGGGGCTGTTTGTCTTGCCGCGTTTTTCCATCGCGAAAACGCGATTCGACGCGACGCTACCCCCTCGGCAGGCAGACGAGGGTGTTGTTGCTGGCGTATTGCACGCCAGTATTTAGGATACATAAGCGCAAACGGTATGTTTGCGCGCGGCTATGTACACCCCCGCCGAGTTCAGTAACCCTTCCGTCGACGGCAGACGTGCTCGACGAGGTTGAGCCCGGCGCGAGCACTCGACTCGACGAGACGCGTTAGATATAAGCGTCGAACCCCCGGCATAAGCACTCGGAAATCCCAGCGGTGCGTGTTGTATGTAGCTTTCACGCTCAACGGCGTATCATAGGTACTCGCGAACGAACGAACGGACGACGACGACACTCACCGATAGTTATCTTGTCCGGAAACGCCGCGGGTACCAGGAGGACCAAGAGGACGGTTAAGGCCATCATCGTCATCGTGGCAGTGGATGTCGGTCTGCTGATTCTACCGGCACCGGCGGTGGTCTCTCGCGCTCGGTGGTGCTGGTGGTTCCCCTCGGGTTCCCCGGGGACGACGATCGACGCGGCGGCACCGAGAGGGTACGCGGTGGCGCGACGCCGCCGTCGCGACGAGGGTGGTCCGCCCGTCACGTGAACAACCGGGAGCATCTTCCGAGCTCCGTGGTCTGACACAAACTGCCGTATTCCACTCGGCGTGAACTCGGTCTCGCCTGAACCGCCCCAGCATCCTTCTCGCCCTCTCACCCTCTCTCTCTCTGCTTCACTCTCGCTCCCTCCACTCTCGCTGGTCTCTCCCTCGTTCGTGGACCCCTTAACCAGCAGCCACCCCCGTCGGCCCGCCCTCCTCCGTGCGCGTTGCAGCGCTCTCGCTCTCAACCCACCCTCGGACCCGCTCCCACCGTTGCGACTTCCGCCACCACCGACGCAAGCATTCTCCATCCTCTCTCTGACATCCCGCCGTCCCTCTCTGCCGCCGACCCACCCTCTGTGCTCTCTATCCTCTCCTGTTTCCATCTCGTTCTCTGTTGCCCTCCTATCCTCTCTTTCTCTCTCGCTCTGTCGCACCCTCGCGCCTCACCACGGGGTAGTTCGGGCTGCAAGCGTACGTTTAACGCGCATGTTACGATAGTCGCGGCGCGCGTGTTCGTCGCGGAAATATTCCGCGCACCTGCTGGCGCCGCGCCGCTACCGATACCGCCACCGATACCGGTGCCGATTACGTCGTTGTGTAGCCGTCGAGTGTAGGCCGGAATTAAAATCGAACGCACTTCTGCTCGCGGTGCATACAACATCCAAACGGTTCTGGCTTTTCGACTCGGCCGATTCCAACGCGATTCATTCGTCGAGCCGACCGAAATCAACGTTACATATCAGCGGCTTGATGCGATATATCGATATGATCCCGTTATTATTTATGTAATCTCAAAAAAATAAAATTCCTCGTATTTTTTTACGGGGAATTTGCAAGTATAGAGAAAGTCTGTGCAATCCTTGAAAATATTTCAAGCCACTGCGTTCACCTGGTATTGTTAGTATCAGGACACGCGGACCGCGTACCGTACGAACAAAGCGAGCATGTAAAAAGGTGGACTGTATGTATTTTTTTGCCGAGGGATGCAAATTCTCCCTGGAATCTGAAATTGTTTCTCGACCTAATCGGATTTCGAAAAAAATGCGACAGTTTTAAACATCTATCCCTAGTCGATGGACGATCGAGTTTCGCAACATGAAACGTGCAGAAAGGATTTCTGATAACAAGACGAAAACTATTCTTGACTAATTTAATCGTATTACAAGTATAAAAAATATGGAAATAAAACAATTTTTAATTTAAATCAGTAATTTCTATTCTTCTCTCTCGAATTAAATAAGATTGTCTTACTGTCTTCAGACAAGAGTAACATGTACAAATTTATGCTTATATGTTCTTGTATGTAGAATAATTTGATATTAGCGCCACTTTATAGTAGGCTTTGTCGATGTCGACGCATCATTTTCTCACAGTCGCTCGTCGACTCGGCGCCGTCCTTTATTCGGATAAAACGGCCAATATTTCTGTGTTGCAATCGAAAATCGGGAAAGTGTTTCTGTTATTTACAATGAATAAGTGCAATGTAAGTAAGTATATACAATATACTTACTTGAGAAATAAGATTCGAGATAAGACATTTCCATATCTTTTGCACTTATTCATTGTAAATAACAGAAACACTTTCTCGATTTTCGATTGCAACACATAAATATTGGCCGTTTTGTGCAGATTCTACAAATTCTCTTAGAAGAATAGAATAAGATGTCTTTTAGATCTCACAATATTCTGAAATCAAGAATATTTTGAACTTGCTACAAATTTTTATCTAAATCCTTCTGAGAAAATTAATGAGATAGCTCCAAGATTATTTAAATCTAGATTTTCGAATTTTCTATTGAAGATTAAAATATGCTTCTTTTCAATAATAAATATGATTGTCGCTATAGCGATCTTATTTTATGATAGATTAAAGAGTAATAGCATTAAGTCCAGAAATCTTTTCTGTGGGTGTGACGTGGAGGATCGGTCAATGAACCTCGCTAAATTATATCTACGACTCGCAGCTTGTCGTTTCACCATCACCTTGGGAAAGCAGATTTTCTTGAATATCCTGCGATTGTCTTGACAAGCGCGCGTCCAGAGTAACGAGTAGCTTGTAAATATGCATGCGCTCTAATTTACTGTTTCGCTTCGTACACCGAACGCGCGTTAGGCAGAAGCGTATAAGGTACACGCATCTTGACATTTTTACAGCTTTTATGCGGCACGGTGTAACAAGAAGAGCGCAGTGTCGCCTTAGTCTTGATGGAAAGCGTATCCGATATTACATGCACGCGTAATATTCTCTTTGCCGGGGAAATTCATAAGAATAAGGTATAACTTACCGGAAAGCGGCACCGCGTCGCAAACAGTCCCGTCTAATATATGCGCGACGCGTCTTCGCTCGTTGCTCGGATAACTTTCTTCTCGTCGAGGTTTTAAGCGGTCGGACGGTCAACTTTATACGTCCGCGCTGGCGAATTATGGAAATCCTTCCTGAAAAAGTTCAAAGTGCGGTGAGACCACGCTAACGTGTCAAAAGGTGCAAGTCGTTGTCAGAGTTCGTCAAAAGTTTTGACAAAAAGCATTAGTGATTGTCCCGATGTGCCATCGCGTTATCGTTTTGCCACGCGATACGTATTATTTAATGACGACAGAAAGACGCCGGCAAAAATATTTGACGAACTTCGTGCGAGGAAGATTGTTGCAAACATAGAGGAACAAATTCAACACTCGTTCCATTCTAACAAAATTATCACCGTAGGCTGAGATTAATATTTCGTTATCTCATGTATTATATATCATTTTTGCTTCAACATTAAATAACGCGGAGATCGCGCCATCGTTCGTCATCGGGCGTCACGTCGCACGCGGAACGATAAAAAGCGCGGCGCGTCACGAGATTAGGGGATGGTCCATGTGTTTCTCCGCGGCGCAGCAATATTTGTCGCGACTTGATTTACTCGCCAGGGCTGATTGCCGCTCGCAGCTGGTGGCAGTAAATTCGTGGATCCGTGTCTAAGGGCCGAAGGGCGCGGGCGCGAGAGTCGTAACGCCAAGTGCGGAATAAAAGCAAGCCGCGCGTGCTGCATCGCTCGCAAAACCCGCCCGCCCGCGTCGTGCTAAGATCTTGGAGATACGTTCGAGGGGCCCTACGTGGGGGCCCTAAGGGCTCGCGGACGTGCAAAGCGCACCCTGCACGCGGGCAATCGTAAAACGTCGACTCGCGCGATTGTCGACGAGGAAACCAACCTTGCGTATATCTCTCGAACGCAGCGAATTCACGAAAATATCGCGCGGAGCTCGCGCGTGCTTTACAAGCTCGCGACGCGGCGCGACGGTTTGATGCTTGTTAAGCTGAACGAGGCATCGCGAATGAAATTAATGAGCAACTTGAAAATAATTCCGTGATGAAGTAAAGGGTAGCTTTAGTAAAGGCTCTCTCGTGCAGCGCACTTCAAACTTGTTGGTTTATTATCAAGTATTTTGTAATCTTGATGCAATACGAATTCTATTCACGCGTTGCCGTAATATGCGGAATTTAATTTCGATAATTACTTATTTCTATATTTCTACAGATAGTCCGCAAAACCCATACAGCACAGAAGCTTGCACCAACATTGCAAATTGTAATGCAACAGTACAAAGACTTTGCAGAGATATATATCCGCAAAATACCAGCACACTTGTAGCAACATGACATTAATATTTCGGAAACATTGCACAATCAAAATTTTTAATTAATTAATATTAATAATTCATTTTATTAAAACATTGGAGTCTTCCTATCCTAACGAGATTCGTCCAAATCTATTCGACCAATGATGTGTGACGACCAGAATCTGAGCTCGGTAATATGTGCATGTGGTGTTTGTCTCTTTCGACTATCTAAAGAACATGGTGGTTGTACGACGCGAGCATCATTCTAAAAGAAAGTAGTTACGTAAAAGAAAAAGGTAAGTACTTTTTTAATAATATTATGTCTAATTATAGCACTTGTGTGCTGTTAATCTTGTATCTATTAATTATAATAGAGAATCACTCTATTTGCCTATCTCACGGTTTATATCACTATAACCTCAAAATTATGGAAATTCATTAGAAAACTGCATATTAATAGTTGTAATATTTTTAATACCTTTTACTGTTATGGAAGCTGTTCGTGAAATACACAATCATGCCACTGATGCAGAAATTGCTGAATGCATTTCCAAGTGGCTTGCTCAAGCTCCGGTTAGGATTGAGAGATCAAAGTATGTCATTTTACATATAATTCTATACATACTTGCAGTATATATATTTTTATGTAATTTTATGCTAATATATGAATTTTAATTCCTATTTTATTTTTACAGGCAACATACAAACAAAAACGAAGAAGATTCAATTATTTAATTAAAGGAAAAATAATATCTCAAAAAGAGGATTTTTAAGTTTTTTTTATAAAAAACAGTTACTTTTTTATAACAAAAATAGAGAAAATGTTTATTTCATTTTTTATTACTATTATTATATTACATATAATTGTCTATTTATGTTAATAAATGAAAATATTGAAGTTATATAAATAAAAATATTTAAAGTATATAATAATGAATAATTATAATTATTGCAAAGTCATTACATTGCAATATTATTATGACGTTTCGTTGCAATGTTCCGAAAAGCGGACATTTTCACATTCCTGCAATCCCATAGCAATGCTGCAGAAACATTTCGCAGTGAATTTGCAATGTTGCTACGTTGCGGTGGAAGATTCCTGCAATATATATGCATTCTTTGCGTGCTGTATGGGTAAATACCTTACATACGATAAAAGCTAGTTTTATATATTAATAATATATAAATAATGAGATGTAATATTTTAATCGAAGTATTGTCCGTTGCGGTCTTAACCTTTTGCCATGTTTCAAGCAATAGTCTAATCCCGTGCCGAAAATGACATCCTTTAATTAATAAAACTATTTTGCAAATTCTATTCACCCGTTGCCGTAATTGCAGAGTCTCAGTCAATTTTAAGAATTCTTTATTTCTATATTTTTAATTAGCTAGCAGTAGTTATTTTTAATTGCATTGCTACTTCGCAGAAATAATTGCAATAGATTTGAAAATGCTTACCTGATTTTTTCAGAAACGGTTTTTCCATTCATAATTTCAAGAAGACATATACAGTCCTGCGGCCACGTGTCTTCGATTATTTATCCCGAAAATCATAAATATTCACAGAAATTAAATCGCCCACCAGCGAGATAGAGCACGTGGTCGATCACGTGCACGCCGAATCATATGATCGACGCGCACGCTGCCACATCTGCGCACGGTCAGAAAGCGTCGAAGATGGCGAGCAGCAGTCTTTCCTGACCCGTACGAGCGCGCGCGCATCGGTGGAGAAGAGATCGACGGTATACGATAAACAAATCTCGAAGTAGACAATCGCGTTGCCAAAACTCGCAGCATCATGGACCCGGCTCTGCTCAGAGAGCGCGAGCTCTTCAAGAAGCGCGCCCTGACCACGCCGGCGTGAGTATAATCGCGCGGTAACGCGACCTAACCTATAACCTAACCTCGTTACGCGTATCATATGCTTCGAGCGCGAATCGTTCGTTTTGCAGAATCGAGAAGAAGCGGAAGGAGCAGGAGAAGGAAGCCGCGCGGGACGAGTCGTCGAAGAAGAAGCCGAAGCCCTCGTCCGTGTCGACGGGGCCGAAGCTGGACATGGTCAACTACAAGACGATGACGGGCAGCACGCAGTACAAGTTCGGCGTGCTGGCGAAGATAGTGAAGCACATGAAGGCGAGGCACCAGGAGGGGGACGATCACCCGCTCACGCTCGAGGAGATCCTCGACGAGACGAATCAGCTGGACGTCGGGTCGAAGGTGAGCGTCGACTTCGAAGCGATTTCCGTCGCCAGTTCCGATCGGTCCGTTGCATTCCGCGCCTCTTGTCGCGTGCCGCAGGTTAAGCAGTGGCTCCAGACCGAGGCTCTGGTGAAGAACCCGAAAATCGAGGTGACGCCCGACGGCAGGTTCGCCTTCAAGCCCATGTACAAGATAAAGGACAAGAAGTCGCTGCTGCGGCTCCTGAAGCAGCACGACCTGAAGGGCCTCGGTGGCATCCTGCTGGAGGACGTGCAGGAGAGCCTGCCGCACTGCGACAGACACTTGAAGGTGAGCGAACCACCGCGCGCGGAAATGATTTTCGACCACGAGCAGCGTCCGCCGGACTGAAAGCGCGTCATCGTGACCGCGTGTTTCAGAGCCTGCACAACGAGATTTTGTACATCACGCGGCCGCTGGACAAGAAAAAGATCGTTTTCTACAACGACAAGACGGCGCAGTTCCCCCTGGACGAGGAGTTCCAGAAGCTGTGGAGAGCCGTCGCGGTGGACGCGATGGATGACCAGAAGATAGACGAGTACCTCGAGAAACAGGGGATCAGATCGATGCAGGATCACGGGCTGAAGAAGCCGGCGCCGATCAAGCGAAAGAAGCCCGTGAACAGGAGGAAGCAATTTAAGAAGCCGAGGGACAACGAACACTTGGCGGACGTCTTGGAAACGTACGACGATTAGGGAAATGAAATACTGCCGTATCAAGTGGATACCTCGATCCAAAACGACGTGAGAAGTAGTTATAGGTATGACATAAACGTAGAATATATTTTGTAAATAATAATTAATATTCTTCGAGCGCGCCAATATACATATATATAAACTATTGTATCTGTGATCTCAGTTATTTAATACGTAAAACATTGTCATGACAATTTCATTGTAAATACAAAATAAATAAAGTATTCCAAGTTTTTAATAAATTGAGAATTGTATTTTTCCACGTTTCCCACCACTGAATTTCCGAAATTCGTACTAGATAATAAAACTGAGCTATCATGTGTTTAAAAAATTGTTTAAACCTCATTTTGCCGTAAAATCCGATAATTTTGATTTTAATAAGGCGACATGTGATCTGCAGAATCATAAAACATATTTAAAGTGCATAAAATATTGATAATTGCCCATATATTAATATATAAAATAAAAAATGTAACGATTCTATGTGAAATGCACGTGTCCAATGCGACGAAAATCTACACGTTCTATCGATAAAATTCAACAATTTTTATTTTAAAAACAGCATGAACTTTAAAGAATTATAACATGTCATAAAAGTATGTGGAATATTTCTAATTATGTCTATATTAATTATTACTGCAGCGTACAATTAAGCATACCGGGCAGAAAGGTTACGTTGTACTATGCGAATTGTGCGCTTGAGTCGTCGAAAATCTCGAAAATGGAAGTATCAGGAGCAAGCTAACAGAATAGCCGAGGAAGCGGCACAAACTCTACCACGCTGTCGGTAACGTTACCGACTATGTCGGTAATCACACCGTCGGTAATCGCTGTCGGTAATAGTATCGACAGTACTTGGAGTAATTGTGTCACTTCCTTGCGCAACATGTTATCCTGCTCCTAATACTTCCATTTTCAAGATTTTCGACGACTCAAGTGCAAGATTCGCACAGTACGAACGCAATCTTTTATCTTCCGCACCATTATACGTTGCATTAATAATTTATATCGACGTAATTAGAAACATTCTGTGCACTTTTATGACGTATTATGATTCCTTAGATTGAATGCTACACTTTTCAACTCACAATTGTTTACTTTTGTTAATAGAACGTGCATAATATCGATTACAGCAAGTGGTATGCACGTACAATTTGTTACCTCTCGTACGTCTCGCACAAGAAAAGTGACAAAATATGCACATGTTCTTTATTGATCTCGCAATCTTCTGTTTTTAGAATGGAGAAGTGAAAATAAAAAGCGTAAGAAATTATAAAACGCCATAAATGTGGATAAAACGTAATTTTACTTGTATTTATAATTATATTAATGTATTGATGAAAGAGTAAATAGGACATTAGAAATTGAGAATATAGTAGTATAATAATACTCAATATTAATTATTAATATAGACGTAATTAGCAATATTCTGTGCACTTTTAATGCATTTTCTTTTTCTCGAACATCAATATTATATTCCGCAAATGGAAGTTGTTGAATTTCGTTAGCATGATATGTACATTTTCTCATTTTTCGAGACGCTTCTGCCTCCGATTTTTTGCCTACTATTTCATAAATATACAGGGTAGGTTTTTTAATAGTTACAACGGTCATTTGCAAAAATGTATTGATAGTCCATATCGCAATCCAAAATCCATGTTAGAACAGTCCTTTGCAAATGTTTATTCATAGACCCAGTTAAAAAATCTTTCCCAGTTAAAGAACTTTTTCATTTCTAAGTTTACGGTATTTTCAATAGCAGACAACTCTAGGCAATATAAAAAATAATGATATCATCAACTCAGAACTCCTCTGAGAAGAAAAAAATTTTAAACTCGAGAACTTTTTCAGTTTTGAATTTACGGTATTTTCAATAGCAGAGAACTCTAGGCAATATAAAAAATAATGATATCATCAACTCAGAACTCCTCGGAGAAGAAAAACTTTCTACGGGCTAGAACTTTTTCATTTGCGTGTTTAAAGGATTTTTAATAGTCGAGGAATCTAGGCAATATACCAACTAACAATATAAATATCACAGAATTCCTCGGAAAAGAAAAATATTTTAAGCTCGATAACTTTTTCAATTCTAAATCTAAAGGATTTGGAATAGTCGAGAAATCTTGGCAATATGCCAAAAATATTTATATATATTAAAATATTTATTTGTATAAAAATATAATAGATGTAATAAATAGAATAAATGTAATAGATTTTTTGGTTTGCATAAATACTCATTTTTATAATTGGCGCAATTGGTTGATATCATTATAGTTTTATAGAGGTCATCTTTAAACGCGTTCTTCGGGCGCGTATACTTGGCGCTTTTTTGTACCTTTTTTAAAAAAGTTAATTTTGTTGTGATTATAAATACAAACAAAATTACAAATATTTTATACACTTTTATGGTGTTTTGTAATTTTGTATGTTTATTTCTTTATTCTTAAACCAGAAGATTGCAAGATTAATATGTGCATATTTTGTCAATTTTCTTGTGCGATATACAAGAGCTAATAAATTATGCCTATTCTGGCTTCAATTGACGATATTATACGTAATCCGATGCGTAAATAAAACAATTTTTATTTCAATAATATAATATTAAATCTACAAAATTATAATATGTCATAAAAATGTGCAAAATATTTCCAATTACATTAATATTAATATATTAATATAGCGTATAATAATACGAAAGAAAAACTGTACGTTTGTACTCTACGAATCGTCGTTGAGACGTTCGAAAATCTCGAAAATGGAAGTATCAGGAGCAGGCTAACAGAATAGCTAAAGGAGTAACACAAAGCTCCTCGAAATTGTCGGTAACGTTACCGACTGTTAGGCTGAGTCGGTAATCACACTGTCGATAATTACTTGTAGTAATACTTACCGGCAGGACCTGAGTGATTGTGACACCTCTTCGCCTATCATGCTGCCCTGCTCCTAATACATCCATTTTGGAGAATTCCGACGACTCGGGAACATGCATCGTATAGTACAAACGTAACCTTTTCCACTTCCATTCAATTATACGCCACATTAATAATTAATATAAGCGTAATTAAAAATATTTTATGAACTTTCATAATGTTTTATGAATCTTTAAGTTTAATTCTGTACTTTTAAATTTTTAATTGTTGTAATTTTCGGGACAACGTGCATATTTTCTTCGTATTTAACAAGCAAGTACGCGATCATATATCTTTCATTAATGTAGTACGGTAGTAATTAATAATAGAAAGGTAGCTATGCATATTTTGTGCACTTTTGTCGCGTTTTGTGATTCTTTAGATCTGGATTTACGTTTTTAGAATAAAAATTGCGAAATTTCGTACGTAGAATATTTTTTTGATAGGATTTTTATCTGTTAAAACAAATTTATAGAACACCGTTTTAAAAGTCCATTCTTTTATTTTTATCCATCATTCTTTTATACTGTTTGTTACAAAGCGTATGGTTATAAAGTATTACTGTTAAATATTTATCATTAAATATCCATTAATAATATCTAGTCTCAATATTTTTTACTAACTAATTACACGAGATATCTTGGCAAAATCGTGCGTTAAGGCTGAATGGCAAGATACCTCGTTTCGCAGTTTGCCATAATCACGCGTCGGTCCACTAAATTTACGATAAAAAGATTACAAAATCCATTACAATGCTCGCAATGTAAAAGTATTACACAAAACCCGAGTCAGTTGGTCATCATGTCGCATCTCCTGATTTTCTCAACGTATCTTGGAACTTTAGGATATCTTGCATGAAGATTAGGTAATGTGTGTGGCTATATATCTGTTTTGTATTGCGGAGATATTACATTATACAAAAGTCTGTACAAGTTATTCGAGCCCTATCATCGTATAAATTAAAAACCGTGACATCTTCTTTGGCACTCATATATATCATAGCTACGCCTCTCTCCTTCCCCCCGAACTGCGGTCGTATCTCCGGATTGTCTCGTTTCCTCCGTTTCCTTCAGGACACAGTCACACTGATTTTTTTCTTTCTGATATATTTATAACGCCTGCAAATATTCCGGGCGACGATACGTTACTCCTTCGGCAGCGCGGAATCGCTCTTCCCTCGCGAGTAAGCGCGCGTCGCTTTACTGCCGAGCATTCGGTTCAGCAAGGATTGCTTGTTCCTTCTTCTGGCGGCGAGAACCTCCCTGCATAATTCGTGAAAGGATTCTGCGACCTGCGCGACCTGCACAATTTACTACTGGAGAAATACGTTCAGCCGGCGCTCGCGAATTATTAAGTGGGAAAGCGTAAGTGCGCCTACCTGTTCCGCGGCGGTTATTTCGCTGAACCAACACTCGAAATCCTTTGCTAATATCTCGCCTTCCTCGGTGCTGACTTGCCGTAAATGGACCATGTCAGCTTTGTTGCCGACGAGGGCAAGAGGCATCGCAGCCTCGGGATCAGCCACCGCGAGGGCTTCCTTCGCTTTCCTTACAAAATTGAACGAGCCTCGGTCTGTTATCGAGTAAACCAACAGTAAACCGTCCGCCCATTGTAGAGTGTCCATCGACGGCAATTCATCGTCACTCTGAAACGTCGTTAAAAATAGAAATCGTTACGTGTAAGCAATCGTTTATGAAATATCGCAGGATTTTCGTATGGACGGGAAGTTACCTTTGGACATGTATCTGAAATCTCGAAGAGAATCGGCTCCCCGTCAACCAATACCTCATGCTTGTATCTAGTTTCTAAAAGATAAGATAATTAATTAAAACTAATTAAATAATAGAGATAAAAATTCGCACTTAATATGCAGGCAAGGATTGTCAAACAGGACAGGACGTGAAACGTTTTGCCTAAAGATAGAATTAAAACAAATTCCGTAACAATTCGGTAATAATAGCAACGTGAGAGATTTGCCTTCGTTCATCGCAACGTAAATTTCACTTTCTCGAAATTGAATTCAGATCGCAAGAACGCGAGAGAAAAAAAACATCTTTACTTGCAAAATTCTCACGAGTGAGTCGCGAAGAGACACGATTATTCTCGACGACTCTCCGCCGTCCGATCATTTAACAAGTGCTGGCGGAGGAAATGCGCGTATCATTAAGCGGCCTCTCGGTTCGGATTTAGTTCGAGACCGGCACGTGCCCGCCGTCTTCGCGCTGAAAACGTACAAAACGACGAGTTCTCGTTCGAGTATCAACCTCGCATTAGTACCCGTCCTGTCTAGTGTCAAATTCGTCTTCGATAAATTTAGCGCAGACGCGAGGAGCAAGGTATGCGCCGGGAGGAGGATACGCGCGGCCTCGGAGGCGGATTACAGTTGCTGGCAGTTTTTCAGCGGCTGCGAGGCGTTATTCGTGCGTGCTCGTATGCACGCCGGTCCCTATTATACATCTCGCACGGCAGATTGATAAATCGGCGTTACGATGCATCGAGATGCGTCTCGCTTACCTGATTGATGATCGTACTCGCCGATGTACCGCCTCGTCAGGAACCTCACCGTCAATGCTGAAACGTAATGCAAATTTATATGCGCTCGCGCGCCTGCATCTGCTACTTTACTTATTTAGGCGTGACGTAATTACGTTATGCACGCGATATAATTAAATTGGAAAACTGCGTCGAGGAAAACGGTCCACGGGGCTGCTCGCGCGCGCGCGTCGATGCACATTCTGCCCATTTATTGGCAACGCATTGGCCACGCGAGCGGAGACCAGCGTGAAGGTACTGCCTCCGACTGATAATACGCGCACGACAAACTGCATCCAGTAATTAACAAGATTTTGTGAAATAAATTGGAGAGATATTAGATATAGAGGGGAATCCCCTATTATGAGATATGCTCCTAATATGAGATAATGGGGTTTCTGCTAAACTAGTGAGCACCATCTGTTAATTCCACCATAAACTTATTACTCTTGGTGTAAAATGTATTTAGTGAAAAATTCATTGTTCGTTTTTGCGTTTAGCTTTTGCAAGAAAAGGTTTGTGAAATTGTGAACGTGTCAAAGGAACTTGAGGTAAGTCTTTAAACCTTGTTTATTACATAATAAAGAAATGGTTGGCAATAAATTCAGTATGCAATTATAGAGTAGAATCGTAGTAACAGGAAAATACGCGATTTGTTGAATTGCTTAATTGTAGAGGATAGATTTCATGATCGCGGAACCGCTAGGCGCGTGGCTCGTATAATGAGATATTCAGGGTACTCTTAATATTAGATAATTATTGCTCGAATATGAAGAGTATGTAGTGTAATAAAAAGAAAGAAAATACTACTTAAGGTTAAAGAAAAGTTAATACGAATTTATATTACGAATTTTTGTGTATTTAATTTTTATAGAATCTGACTATGGAGGTTAGAGAAACGAGGAAGCGTCGACAGTGGAATCGTGAAGATTTGGCGAAGGCTGTGGCAGCAGTATTTTTATAAAAATATCTAATAAAGTTTTTTACTTGCAATACTGATGTATTTTGCACTTTTAACACCGATTTCTCGAGGTATCTTATATTAGGAGCACACTTTTTCGATCCTGCGTAAAGCTCTTTTTTCAAATTTTTTTAATTTTCAGAAAAACTAATATTTAAATTAGATTTTTCATTTCACCAACCTAAAGCTTATTAAATTCTCTTCAAGAGAACGTATTACATTTTAAATTCTGCCTACAGATTTCCTTACATTCGGCAAAATCGATATGGTATCTCATAATCGGGGACTTTCCTCTATTAATTTCTTTTTTTTGACAGATTTGTCTTTTTTGTATGAAATAGAGAAATGATCAGCCAGAACTGTTCGAATGATAGAACCGGACAGTTTTCAGTCGCGAGAGGAGCGTCGTGAAAACTTCCGGGCGGAGTTTTCACTGTCGCCGAGTCTGCGACGTTACCAAAGCGATGTCCATTTCATTAATCTGAAACGTCTCGCGTGAAAGTGACGGGCAGATGATTTCTGATGATTCCTGCTGGATATGATACCGCGATTCAATCGGGAGAAACGAGAGCTACAACCTAGTGACCCGCTTCGAGGTGTACCACACTATTTTTACCACGTACTCGAACCTGCCGCGGCGCCACAAAACCTTGCACGAGCGACACGTTGACGCCATCGTGGCTTATTTCATCCCAAAACACGATGGACGCACTCTCTTCCCGAATAAACTGGCGGTTCGTATCGCATCAAGTATAGTATAATGCTGACAGCTGATAGATAAAATTTAACAAATCTCTGTTAAATTTAATAGGCGAGATAAATTGCCTGATCTGTCAAACGAGAAGAAAAAAGGATATCATTTTTCTTGCCAATGCTAATAAATTGTGAATTGAATTGAATTTGGGTTTGCAGACGGAACGAGCGTGCGTTCGTAAAAATTTCATGGCCGCAAGAATGTCACGGTGTACTTCTGCGGAGAAACATATATCGTTTGTAGTAGAGACAGACAGTCTTGATCGACAGGGTCGCCTGGAATTTCGAAGTCGGCGAATTTATTAGCGATCGGTTTATTTGCCTTGAAACTTGTGGACCAAGATCATTGGGATGCCTCTCCCCGATTTAATCTCAATGACAGTGAGAGTTTAGAATTCCATTTGTCGATTGTCGAGCGTGCTACAAAAATTTTAGATACGAGAATTGTAATATCAGATTCAACAGCGTTGAATTGTTGAATATTTATTAAATAGATACTTGCAACAGTTCGTAAAATTACAAATGAATAATTGCTTCAAAAAATGTATCATTTTATCAGCGCGGGATCAAATTATTGCCCGATTTTATGACAAACGATTATTGATAGTAACGGCCAATATTTTAATGATATTAAAATATTATATGTCACCTTATTGTTATTAATAACTTATAGCTTTTGTTACACGATACAATAGCTTTTGTTATACGAACCTTTGCAAGCACGTATAAAATGAAAATATTGCAAGGGAAATCTGAAAACTCTCATGTGAAATTAACACTTGGAATCATTTATCCATAAAAATCATATTTATTTAATCTAAAATATATATTATAATATATATTATTATCGATTTTTTATCTCGATACGAATTACTCGATCTGCTGCCAGAGAAAAGAAATATGTTCCCTTTTTACGCTATCTTCCAGAGACATCTGCGCGTGCTGCTCGAATGCATGGAAAACGATATTCTTCCGGTTCGAAATCGCAAGATCACAAGATTTGAAAGCGCGGTGATTCGGAACTTTATGATAATCTGACGCGGAATTTGAAATAAAACTTTATAAATAGCGAGCACGCGCGAGCGGGGGTGACGCGGGGCGTATTCTGCGGCCGGCAGAAGAGACGGTGCAGCTCTGCACCGGGGACGGACCAATTATTTACTCGCCCACCTGCCTTTACACTTGCCATTACCGAAAATACACGCGGTTGGCCACTCTCACGGTCTCCGCGCGTACATGCGCGTATATATGCGTCGGAATCACGCGAGGCTCTTTGGGACTCCGTGCTACTTGCACGCGCACTTGCACTTGAATTCGGAATGTGGCGTCGGAAAATTCGCCTTTTTTTTAAATACGCGTCTTTCCTATTTTTTGCTCCTCGTTTAATTTATTGCTGCTCGGGAACGCTCGCGGCAAGCAACGACGTGGACGACTTCGCACGCGGTACGAGCGGCGAAACGAATCTGTTCTTAATTACATGCCAAGGTCTCCCGATTTATGCCAGATTCGCAAAAGCCCGAGATCAGAGAACTCGCAGTAATATCGCGGCAGCCCGCGTGCTTTCCGGTACTCGCGATTATGTTCGCGTTAATGCGAAATAGGATGGAGCGCATGTTGCATGAAATCGTTCTTTAAAGCGTGCCAGTAAAACATCTTGGTTGGTACTGCACGTGCGCTGCACAGCGTCCGAAATCATCGCGGAATAATCATAAAACTCAAATAAATAATAAATGAAATAATTAATAGTCATAAAATTAAAACAAATTTTTATTTAAGGTAAAAAATAAAAATTTACGATAAAAAATCATCGAAAAGCGTCACTATTGGTTCACACAAGAATCTAGTAAGCTTCTGTGAATTCTGTCATCCTTAATATTCCTTTAATTGCTCCAACATTTCTTGCGATGAAGAATAATTTAAATTAAAATGAACATCGCTTTCGTTACCCTATTAACTTTAATTTTAATTTCTGATGCCCCATGATCCTTGATTGACGATTTCATCACATCAGTGTCAGCGTAGACGTGCAGAACTCAACCAAGTTTCATTGCGGCAAAAGTTCGGTCCCATCGAAATTCATTCTCAAACTCACCGCTCTTGCCGACTCCCGGCGCTCCTATCACAGCCACCTTGACTTCGCAGAGCGAGCTCTTCTTCCTTCTGATGCCTCTAATTGCATTTGACGTCATACTATGAGCATTTGTCACTGCGGAAAAGAAGATTAGACGGATGGACGTCGCAGGAAAATATTTAAATATCTAAGAAAGTTTTCACCGAGCGTTAAACTGTTTTTTATTGCTTGAAAAGAACATCCTTAAAATATCGACGCAAAATTCTTAACTCCTCATTGTCAAAGATAACGTTTTCGTTCCAAAACAAATTTTTATCGTTATTGTCACTCGTTACTGTGAATGTAAAAATTTGCACGTACCATTGGCATGCCAAGAGATTAACTATACCGAGAGGGTTACTTCCGCGCGAGCGTCTTATCATTCATCCCCATGGCGGGAGCAGCAGCCCGCCGTTTGAGGCCACCGCCCGTTCGCCGGGTGTTCCGTTTCCTCTTGAGCGCAATGAAAAGAGGAGCGAGGATTTTTACGGCACTTCGTGGCATCCGCCGCTTGTTTCTCTTTGGGAGCGTGTTTGAATAAGCCTACGCGCTACGCACTTCGGAAGAGGAACGGAGCGGACGACTGTCGGTCTAGAAACGCGGAAAGGGAGAGAAAGAGAGGAAACGGTGCCGCACGGCGGATCGGCACGGCGTGACGGGTACATTAATAGAACGGTTTGCACACACATGTCCCGTGGAATCTCCGGAATTCCTTCCACTGTCTAACAACATGGCGGGGTTACCGGGGTACGGATACCGGTCACGATAGGGGATGATAGCGCGACGCGCGTTACGAAATTTTCGTGTAATCTCGCGTGCCGATGCTGCTGCTCTTGATCGAGAGATCACAGGATAATTAATTCGCTATTAATTTATTGCGGATTATTAATGATTTAATTCTCGAGTAACGCGACTGGTGATTTGCACTTAATCGCTCCCGAGAAACGTGTCGAGATCTCTGCGCTTAATGACACACTTCCCTTAACGAACGGTATTAACGGGTCTCGGGAGCATTTCACTGCATAACAAAGTAGCCGCGATCGCGTAGCATAATGAATAGGCGCCGCTGTGTGTAGCGGTGTAAAATTATGCAGATGAAACACGTCTGAAGCGAGTGGATGGTACTTAACGTGGGATTAATATAGTCCCTTTTGCCGAGAGGTGCCTCCTCCTCTTCGTTGCGCGAGGTATCTTGCCGCGGGAAATATTTTCTCAATTTTCCGCCTATTTTCATGGAAATTATTTTACGTCGCCAAACATAAAACCAGCCGCGTTTTACGAGCGATCTTTACGATGCAAAATTGCGACGTTCAATAGTTTAACGTTTACTTGATGACTGCGTTGTTAAAAAAATAGAAACGTGACACCAATACCAGCCTGTGTTAATCGCCAAGGGGATACCTGAAGACGCATATTCTATTTCTACTACACACACACACACACACACGTACAAAGTGTACCTCGAGTGGAGAACTTACCGGTCGGCCGCAATGCACAATCCGCTACCGCTATTGTTTCACTGTCCCCCTTTACACGCTCTATCGGTTCGTATCGCGATCGTGCTGTTCACCACGCGGCGACAGGAACGCATAATTCCAGCCCGAAGCGCGATATGTGGGACGACTCGCGCTGAAATTACTCGCTGATGATTGATCGAGCGGATCAACAATCGAGAGACCAAACTCGCGGCGCGGACTCGCCTTTCGCGGATCGGACACGGCACTTCCGGTACGTACAGGCTGTTTGTATCGTGCCAATACGATTTAAGTGATTGCCCGATTAATTAATCGCGAGTGTCACGTGGAGTCGCAGAATTCGCGGCGTGTACTGGCGCGGCTCTTGGTCCCGGCACGACTGTCTCGGGCCATTCTCCCTTGTGGCGGGTCGTGCGAGGCCTCGCCGCCGGTTCCCCTTGTTGCTCTCTTCGGTGCTGGCCACGTATACACGCTCCCGCCACGTACGGGCACCCACTTCCGGTGCCGCAGATGTGCGCACAGACGAAGGTCGAGATTCGAAACGGCCGATGTCCCGCCGTGCCGCGACGCGCCGTCTTCGCGTCCGGATAAAATTGGAGCGGACGCCGCACAGGCGCCGCGACGCCGGCCGACGACAAACTGCAGATCGGGACCATTAACTGGCGTCTTCCAGGAATACTCTTGGAGATGCACTCCGCTAAGCGAATCGTGATTAATGGGAGGATGACAAATATGCGGGATCTGATTAAGAAAGATGACAAATGACCGATCAATGGATCATGATCATAGTCAGCTGCTTTCCTGCCAGGAACTGTGAAATAAATAATTTCATGCGCTTATTAAAATTAATTTAATGCCGAGGACGAAAGGCTCTGGGGCTGCCTTGAATTTGCGAGTCGCGCATAAGACGAAATAAATATTGCAACAGAGGTTTGCGGAGATGTTGGCATTTTACTGTGCATCGGAGAAATAATAAAAAAAAGAATTCATAAATTCGCTCCCGTCGCATGACGGATAACGGAAGAAGAGTACGTCGGTAAAAATAGCCGTTGTCGTGGGCCGCGAGATGCTGCACTCTCGTTGATGGTTCGTCGGCACGACGGTTCGAGTTATCTCACGAAGCTCAAGCCACAATCCGGTACAAACGGTTCCCGCGTTTATCGGCAGCCTTTGTTCCTTTACAGCGGCGGATACAGCTTTTATCGGAGCCATGCGTTGGTGCACTCGACAGTTCCTTCCTTTCCAACCACCTCGACCTGCTCGCGACGTCGCCTGGACGCCTCCGGACAACCGCTAAACAACCAGTTAAAGACCCGCAACAGAACTGGTTTCGCCCGATCTGGAGAACATTATTCGTAATTACGCGAATCATTCGGCGTTCCCCCGAAATTAACTTGCGTCTAGCTGCCGCGATGATTATTATAATCGATCACAATATCTGCTTAATAAGCGCTCCCGATGCGCTCTTGCATTTTAAACGTCGCGATTAAATGTTCATGTGAAAGCCATCACGGAGAGTTTTATCGGTACACGAGATATCGCATCAAGAATGTAATGAACGCTGTTGCACAATTGAAAAAACATAAATTGCGATCTATTATATTATATTATAATTTATATTGGGGAGGAGGATAATAATTGCTTGAAATTTTTTCCTCTTTTTAATTAAATTCTTCGTCTATTTTAATTTCTTTGCCAAGTTCTGATAACGTGCAATCACACAGAATCGTTGTTACCTACTTTTTATAATCGGCGCATTCTCGTAAGAACAATCGTCGACAATTTTCTTCATGCTGAGAAGAAATCGATGATTTTCTCTTTGAAGTCTCTCGTACGAATCGCGTGTTGTCAACGCTTCTCCTGTATTGTAAAATTGTCATGATCTATTTCTGCCACTTGACGTAAGAAGCAAAATATATTAAAATTACCATAATAAGGATCCGCTAGTTGCTTGCTTAGGATGCTTGACGTGCAATTCCTTCTTGATTGACGTTGAACGGTACTTGTAACTTTCTCGTGCTCCTAAAAGATACGATGATATTTTAATATTACAAATTATGAAATGCTTAATGTTATATTAAAGTATTATTATAATAATACATAATGATTTATTCAGAATTTGTAATAATTTGTATTAAAAATTAATAATTCTTCGGAATTTCTGAGGAAGTCTTACAAAGCCTTGCATTTTTAATTGCAGATTAATATTGGGTCATTAAGTATGAAACTGTAAAAATGTAAAAGCGCCATCTTTAACATTTGTTATCTCAAATTTGGCGCCAGACGTCAGTATCAGGTTAGGTTAGTGTGATAGATGTATGTTCGCTCTTCAAACGTCATATTTGTTTGTTCAAATATCTTCATTAGTTTTATTGGTGGATTCTTTTTTATAGAACTATGGAAAAGTCCAAAATTCGTGTGATTTATGAATATGAGTTCCGCCGTGGAACCACAGTGTCGGAGACAGCTCGTAATATCAACGCTGTATTTGGTGAAGGTTCAACTACTAAAGCAACGGTGGGCAATTGGTTCAAAAACTTCAGAGATGGAGATTTCAGCCTCGCTAATGAGCCACGTGGAAGACCAAAGACGAAGGTGGATAATGATCACTTGAGAGCCGTAGTAGAGTCCGATCCATCTCAAAGTACACGTGAATTGGCATCGATATTCAATGTTTCCATACCCACCATATTGGTTCATTTAGCTGCAATTGGTAAGATAAAGAAGTTGGACAAATGGGTCCCGCACGAATTGACCGATGCGCAGCAGGCGCAACGTCTAGAGGCTTCCCTTTCTTTGCTTTCCCATCACAAAAATGGATCTTTTTTTAATCGAATTGTGACCTGCGATGAAAAGTGGATACTCTACGACAATCGTAAACGCTCACATCAGTGGTTGAACGCTGATGAACCACCGAGACATCACGCGAAACCCAACATTACACAGAAGAAGCTTATGGTGACTGTTTGGTGGTCCAGGTCAGGTGTTATCTACTACAACTTTATGAAACCTGGTACATCGATAACGGCTGAAGTATATTGCAAGCAACTGGACGAAATGATGCAACAACTTGCTATTAAACAACCGAAATTGGTCAATCGGTCAATGCCAATCCTGTTGCATGATAATGCTCGACCGCACACTGCACGACTGACCGTGGCAAAGCTACAGGAGTTGGAATTGGAAACTCTCCGTCATCCACCATATTCACCAGATCTATCACCTACCGACTATCACTTCTTCCGGAATTTGGACAACTTGTTGGTGGGAAAATTGTTCAATTCTCAACAGGCAGTCGAAACAGCCTTCCGCGACTTCATCGATTCCCGTACTCCTGGCTTCTATAGTAGAGGCATAGACCAACTACCACTAAAATGGCAGAAGTGTGTAGATAACATGGGCGCATACTTCGATTGAAAATAAATCATGTCCATGTGCCAAAAAATGCAAAAGTTTATGTTCTATTTGTAAAGTTTCATACTTAATGACCCAATATATAGCGTTTTATACATCACCTACCGTATCGCTCACATTTTGTCTTCTCCGCAAGTCTTTATCAGTTTTGTCAAAATTGCTCGCACTCATCTCTTGCTTTTCTAATGTACGTGAAACAATCTGGAATTTCCTGCAAAATTAAGATAGCATTTTAAGATTACATGGCATTTGTGTAAAATGCATTTTTTCTTGTTATCAATATTTATTGTAACTTACTTGTTCGGAGGATAAATGAAATCAATTTTTTCCGAATTATCTGAAACTTGTGTCATCGGTGATCGGGTCGAACACTTATTGATAAAACTGCAATCTGAATGTTCACTATTCTTGCGCATTGCTATGCTATTTACGCTACCTTCATTAGTAATTTCTAGATCCGCTTTTTTAAGCGAAGGAGATTCAATTTCCTATAATAACAATTTTAATCATAAACAAATTTTGTTTCTGATTCAACACGTCTACAATAGCAGATCAAAAATCTTAATAATAATTGTAATAATAATAAATAATAATAATTAAATATTCAAATATTTATATTGGCATTCTTACAATAGTTTTTAAAGGGTAGTCAGCTTCAATGAATCCTTCTGGTCGCAAATCGATGTCATCTTTCAAGCTATTTGTCATATCATATTTCGTGTTTAGACTGATATCCTGCGTGACTACTACATTATCTCTTCCACATTTTTTTGTTGCTTCCATTTGTCGCCATCTCTCCCTGTAAACATTAATTTATACATATTTTTATTAAATACAAGATATGCATATATTTTTTTATTGTCAAATTGCATGCTTCATCATTTTCATGTGTCGCCTAAATCGTTTTAAGACCAACACATGATGTCAAGCATGCGATTTGACGATGTCTCTCTGATCTCTCTGATGCGTCGGAATGCTTGCATAATGCACGATAAACGCAGGAATGCTCTGATTCCGTAGAGAGAATCTGGCAACGTATTTCCATGCACATAAGTTCACGCGTTCGAGAGACGAAATGCACGTACGCGGTTGGTGTTATCGTTGCACCGGATTCCGACGATACGTCCTTGATGGCTGCATTTCGGTGATGATGACTGTGTAATCGGTGACGTTCGTGTTCCCCGTCGATGCTCCGCTTCGTGCGGGATTTCCTCCACTGCTGCTTTCTGCGAGACTCTTTACTCGTACTTTAAAGCGTTCGATGCATAATGAGACCGCGCATTCCTGGGGCGCTCTTATCGTTCTTTCATAAATTACTGTGTCGAACGGACGTGAAATAAAAGTGACCGAATATTTCGAAATTGCAAACGGAAAATACTGACCTCATAGATCTGTGGCCATGAATATTTATTTTATCTGCGCATTTCTGTCCACGACCGTTCGCATTTTCCTTGAATAACTTTCCACATTGCTTTTGTATTCTTGGTTCTTTATTTTTATCGTCTTGGTCTCCTGCCATTATGTGCTCGTATTTAATCTCGGTTATGCTTAAAACAGACTTCAACCCATCTGCGATGAAATCGATCAAAGCGCAACACACTCGTCGAGCATCTAAAATCGACGTAATCGATTTCTTTTTATATACACTAGTGAATAAAAATGAGCAAACAGAGTTTTTAAAAATTTCTTACGGACAAACTGTATCGTTTTTAATTTAGAATACGTCACTATCACTTTCGAAACAAATCCCGGTTGCTACATAAAAAATGATGATTAATTCACGGTATCTCGACGACACAAGCCGCCGTAATTTATAATTAGAAAATACTCTTGTGAGACGCGGCATTACGTAAGTCTCCTAATCGCGTTGAAAAATTAAGTAAGTACGAAAACTAAGAAGTCGCCGATGAAAAGCTCTCTCTTCCTCTCCTTTCACCGGAATGAATTTTTCCTCCCTGCTACTCACGCGAACGTGACTTGGGCACGTAATATAAAACGACGGCGCACAGCATTAACGCGATTAACGACAGGCGCTTCAGGTAGGTGATCCACTCGAGCACGTGTAATGTCACGTCCGAATAACCTGGCGACCAAAGGAGGAAGTCATTTTCGACGAGACGAGACGAGACGAGACGCTTTCTCTTACCGTATCCGCCCCGCGATCCGGCGGACGCGCGCCGCGCGGCGACGAGCGCGACGACGAGCACTGCGGATTTCATGGTTCGGTGCCGGGCGATGCGCTCAATAGCGCCTGAGCGCTATTTTCCCATACTCCAGTCGTTGATCACGCCGACTGAATTTCCGAGGGAAAATGAAGAGCGAAGGACGAGACGATCAAAGTGACGACGCATCTTGCGAGGCGATGCTCGTCGCGAGACACCGTAAGAGGCAGTTTCACTCCGTTTTCAGCGCTTCCAATTACGCCTGCCGACGGCTAATTATGCCTTAATCACGCTTGATAATCGCAGCCGATGCGACGATTACGCAGCAAATTGCGCAGCAAATTCACATGGGATTTTCTCGCCTCGCAATTATCGCGAATAACGTGACGTCGATGTAACGTGCGTTTATAATATAAACTTTATATCTTATAATCTTTTATTATATGCTCTGTGAGTACTTTACAATATAATACAAAGGAAACAAGTGTCATGTGTATCGATCGAGATCGCTACGATCTAAGGGAGGGAGGGTGGGGGTTACGCGCACGTGGTGCACGCGCGAGTCCGGTGTGCGACCGGGGTGGCCGGGTAGGCACAGCGTGCGCAAGCAGGGGGGAAACTATCACGCACTACCCGCTAAATAGAGTGGCTCACTAAAGCGGCGTCGCTCCCCCGCGACTTCCGCTCCGCCAGGGGAGCCCGAGGGAGGGATTGCGGCAGGAGCGACGCAGCGACCTACGATATGCGAGTTACCTAAGTAAGAACACGACTTAAAGATACGCTTTACGAAATACTGTTCACTCCGAATTGCGCGTGAATCCTAAATTAAGCGCGGCAGGATCTAGGGTGAAGGATCCGCCTAGGGGAGGGGGGAGGAGATGGCTGCCCGACGACAACCCCATATGACAGTGTGTTAATTGATAACAAGAAAGAAAAAGAAAGAGAGAGAGAGAATACTGTAACGTATCAGGTGTGTGTACATGTCTGAACGACGAATTCTGTTCGCGCGATCGTGCGATCGATCCCCGCGAATTCTGGGGTTTCGAGGGGTGGGAGTGTATGTACGATTGCTTGCGAAACTGCGCTACGTCGAAAATATCGGGGGCAAATGCCAGTGTTCGCTGGATCAAGCAAGTTCATGCGGAATAACGTAATATACGTAATGTGCTGACATAATAATATAATATTATGTAATAGAATAAAGAACAAGGTATATATATATATATATATATATAATAATAATATAATAATAATTAATAATAATAATGATATAATAGTAATGTGACTCGTACGCGCGTACGTGCAGCCATTAGCGAGAGCAGCATTTACGTTTTGCATTCTCAGGAGAAGCAAGAAATTTAAGTGATTCGTTATCCGATTTAATAAGAGTATCTCGAATCGAATAAGTAATTAATCGGTGCAGATACGCGCGTACGACAACGCAAATGAACGACTTTATACACGGAGGGTGAGGAGGGACGCGTCTTGATGCGCGCGACGAGAATGACGACGATGAGGTGACGCGCACCATCGAACCCGGAAGCTAAAGCATCGACGAAATTGAAAACTTTTTACTTCAAACAAACATTTTCCAATTAAAATCGAAATTAAGCGATGACAGTTGTGCGTCATTCATGTATGAAGTTTTAGTGTAGTCTCCCGGGAGAACGCGTTTGTGTCTACGTTTATTGTCGTCAGAAAGTTCAGGGAAGCTAATGCGGCTGACTAAAAGCGCGATCGACTTGCTCTGGGCTCGATGGTCCGCGAGAGGAATAACCGAATTGGTACAACGAAGTCGCGGCAGCTCGCAGCTTTACGCGAAGTATCTCGCCTTCATTTTGTTGACGGCGTTCGTGAGGTGGGTCATCTCGGTGTTGAGCTGGGCCAGCAGATCCTCCAACCTGTCGACGCTGTCGAGGACCTCGACGCGTTGCGTATGAGGATTGAATCGCACCTCGAACGGCCGGCTCATGGTTGCCACCTGCGACAGAGAAATTCAAGATTCATCATTAGACTCGTTTGGCAAAACGAGAAATTCCAGAAAGAATATGAAATTCGTCAGTTTCGAGCTTCTGAACAAGCGAGCAATAGCGAAATTCGAAAACCTTAGAAGATCCGAAAGACATTCATCCCTTTCGTAAATTATTAGGGGTGTGATTTAGTTTTGAGGGTTTTTTTTGCTCAAAAACGCATGTATTTAAGTATGATAATGAATGAATACCTTAATCAAAATATTTTCCTTCGTTTTCTATAATTTTTTCCCATCTTTCTGGCAAGAGATGGATTCTACGACGATAAAATGACTCTTCTTTTCAGTTGATCCATTCGTCCACGAATTTTCGCACTTCTTCGAAATTATGAAAGTGTGTATCCTCTAAAGCGTGTTGCAACAAATAATAATCGCACGGAGCAATGTCCGGAGAATACGCGGGGTGCGGTAAGACTTGCCATTCAAGCTCTAACAGTGTTTGTTTCACTGATAACGCAACGTCAGGTCGAGCGTTGTCACGAAGAAGAATCACTTTCCGTCGTTTACTCGCAATTGGTGGTCGTTTTTGGTCCAATGCTTGCTTCAACTTGTACGATTGGTGTCGATAACGATCAGCCGTGACAGTCTCGTGCGGATTTAACAGCTCATAGTACACTATCCCACCAAATATACAGAGCATTACTTTTGAACCGTCAATATTGCGTCTCGGAGTGGATGTTGATGGTTCGCCTGGACCCACCCATGATTTTCTGCGTTTCGGATTATCAAAATAGATCCACTTTTCATCCCCAGTAACAATCCGAGACAAAAGACTCTTCTTTTTTTGCCTGGCGATCAACGAAATGCAAATGTTCAACCGGTTCGCAATGGCACTTTCCGATAATTCATGTCAAACCCATTTCCCTTCTTTCTGAATTTTTCCCATTTCATGTAAATGTTTGGTAACTGTTGTACGATCAACATTTAATGCTCTGGCAAGTTCTGAAGTGGATTGTGTTGGATTTTCGTCCAATAATGCTTGGAAATCTGCATTTTCAAGCTTTCGTGGTTGTTCCGAGCGTTCTTTGTCCTTCACATCAGTATCACCACTTTTAAAGCGTCTAAACCAGTATTCACACGTCTTAATTGATGGGGCAGAATCACCATAAATTTCCGCAAGAATTCTATAACCGTCAGCCACAGTTTTCTTTTGATTAAAAAACAAAAGCAACGCATGTCGAAAACGCTGTTTCGGAAGTTGCATTTTTACGATGATATAAACACGACTGTTATTGCATCTATTGCTATAATGCTACTAAATGTGATGGATAATGTCAAGACTGTAAGAAACAACAGTTATCGGAAAGAGCTATTGGAACAAACTGACACTACAGCCATCTGTTGCAAAACCCTCAAAACTAAATCACACTCCTAATAATTCAAAATTCTCTCGTTTAAACGAAGAAGATGGAAGCGACAGGCGCTTTTCGTACTTACCCAACGACGGAATTTCTCCTTAGCATCCTCGAAGCTCTCGGCCACGTAATAGATCGGCTGGTACTCCTGATCCTGATACTTTTGCAGAGCGGTGGTTGTCGGGTCGAAAGCTCGGTGCTCGCACTTGTCACTCAACGCGTGCAGGAGTTCACCGTAAGCCGAGAGCAAGCCGGCGCCGTAGGCCTTGACCTCTGGCCCTTCCTTGCAGAGACCGAACTCGACTGTGAACCAGTAGATGGTCGACAGCTTCTCGATCTCCTCGTCCGAGGCGCCGAGCGACGCCAGACCGATCTCCTGCGAGAACTGGGCGAAGCTGGGATCAGCCAGGAGCGGCATGTGGCCCAGGAGCTCGTGAATGCAGTCTCTGCAAACGGGAAGAACCCCGAGTTGAAAACTTGAACTTGAGGCTGATGCCTCGCGCTCGTTCCGCGTTTAAATTTATCGCTCGCTTCGTCAATCGCGAGGATCCTCGATCTTAATTTAATGCGATTTGCTGCGAGCGCTCGATACAGCGCGAGGGACTCTAAGCGCATTAAATAAAAGTCGGAAGAATCAATTGAGATGATGCGTCGTCAGATGAATGGACGCGAATCGAATTGAAGGGTGAATGCGAAGGGTGAGGAGGACTCGAGGAGCCGCTCCAGTCTCGCAATCTGCGAAGCTATTATATCTGCGAGGCACCTGGAAATCGTACCGGACACGGGCGCTCACTGCGCGGAGGAACGAGTTCGCAAGTGCGGAACTCAGTTATCAACGCCATCGCGTCGTTAAAAGCCAATTAGAGTTCCATTACGAGCTTAGAGAGGCGCGGTAATTCCATTATCATCGTTCCCTGTGTACCGGGTGCAGGCTCGCGTCATAACGCAATATCGATTGCCCCGCAGTTTGACACGAAGGGCCCCGGTCCCGGAGCCCTTTGCGACCTTTCCAATACACAATTTTTAAGACGTTTCCGTAACTTCTGCCCCAACACGATAGTTTATCGAGTTCTCGGTAGAATATGCTCTAATTAATCCTGCGCGATACTTTCCACGTGCAACGTTATCTCTCATTATTAAATTATGAAAATTTTTGGATAACTTGTATGTGTTACATTCGATTTATATATTCATCTATGTTTTAGACGAATGATTTTAAATAAATAATTTCTAGTAATTTAAAATAAATATTTTCTAGGAAAAGAATAAATCGCGACGATTTATTACAACGATTTTGATATTATCTTGCAATCCAAAAGTGCTTGACGAAAATAGAAGACAAATAATTCTGAGATACTCACGGTTCAGGAGTATGGTACGGGCTGTTGATGTGGCGGACATATTGGGTGCTCTGGAATACCCTGAAGGCAAGGCTGGACAGGAAGTCCCGCGCCGTCAGGAGACCAGCTGCCGGCCGCAGGGTGAATCCCGTGTTCTTCTTCAGGAAATCGCTCACCTCCTGCAACTGCGGTATACGATGGGACTCGAAGATCCTCTCCTCCTGCAGTTTCTTGAAGACCCTCTGGTACTCCACGCACGCGTGCTTCGGTACCAGGTCCAGCACGGTGTTGAAGACGCGCGACCAGGTCTCGTTCTCCGTCTCGGTGTACGGGATACTCGGTATCGGGTCGCCGTACTTGTAGGCGAAGGCAATCTCAGCAATGACCTTGCGGCGAGCACGGTACTCCTTGTCAGCAAAGCCTGGGTGGTTCATGTCGAGTTCCGGCTCGTACTTGGTCATCAGGTGGTTGCAGTGGTCGAGGTCAGACGCGTGACGCGGGAACCATGGATCTTTGATGCTGACGGAGTTGTCGGCCAGCAGGGTCACGCCGTCCAGGGCCGAACTCTGACGCAGATTCCGGATGAGCTGCAGCAGGCTCTGCCTGCTCATGTCGATCTTGACGAGCACTTCGAACTGCAGACCCTCCTTCTTGGAGGGCCGCGACTCCACGTGGGTGATCGCGCCCTTGAAGTTCTCGATGGTCTTCAGGATTCGACCTAGAGAACCAATGCCCTCCCGCAGCCTCAGTACCAATGCCGCTTTCTGCACGCTGTGCTCGCTTTCCGGCGACTCCGCAATCGTCTTTGCCAGCACCACTTCCTCCTCGGTGAGTCCGGCATCTGCGGAAAGCATTCATCATTTAATTTTGCTTGACGGTCGGGAATCGTTCCAGATGAGCTCGAATTATTTAGGTAATCGTCGTTGAAAGTGTTCTCGAGAGAAAGACGTTTTACCGGAATAATCGCGACGCTTGAGGAAACACGAGCGGAATCTCTTGACGATATGTGAGATGAGAGAAGCCCGAGCTCGGGAGAGTCGCGAATCATTGCTGGGACTCTCCTCTAGGACGCGACTTTCCGCGAGCGTCCTAAGTGACTTCCGCGGGCGGATAATAATAATCGGGCAATTTAGAGTCCATTTCCGCGTAGCACCCTGCCGGCAACGTCGTGAAACGTGGTCGCGGGGGTGTCGGAAAAGTGGCAAAAGTAGCCGTCATTGTCGCGGGTGCGGACGTGCCGGCAGGAGATGGGAGACGGAGAGTCGCGAAAAGGAGTAATCGTGTTACACGTTTACGGCGGTCGCTTGCGCGATCTCGATCTCGAGGAAAGGCACCGCTCTCCTGTGGTAATGCGATTCTAAATGCACAAAGCGGCACCCCGGCCGGCACGAGTCGGGGAAAGGGACGGAAAGAGCTCGCAGCCGTAATTCACCCCGAGTGTCGGCCGAGCACTCGCCCCAGGCCGCCTATGCGTCCTCGACAATGGCGGCTATTTCACCCTCCATTTACCGCCGACCTACTCTTCCACCAAGCTCGCCGTTCTCGCACACGCTGTTCACCACTTCCGCTTAAATCACGCGAAATTTCGCGACGCGACGACCGATCACGAAATGGAAGGCCGGACGTGGAAGAATCAGGAGTACGAGCGCAGAGATGGAAAGATCGAAGATAAAAGACCAGCACTTACCATCATCATCATCGTCATCCGGTTTCCCATCACTGTCCGACGATGCCTCCGCTTTCGCCTCTGGAAGTTACAAGCGGATTCGTGCTCATGCAACATTTATGAAAGTCGTTCTTGGATACTCGGCAGCAGACGCGTACTCTGAGAGACGACGCTCGATCCCGCGGCATCATGAACGTCATGAATAATTTTCGGACATCATCACGGTAGAAATATCACGTGCATTAACGATTTATTATTAAGGGGGGAACCTGCTTTAGAACGCTGAAAATAAGGTATATTTTACGAATTGTTTTTGGAGAAACTATACAGCGGATCATTATAAAACTTTTATGCATTTATTAGTACATGTTTAAAGATAAAAAAAATTATTTTTTGATTTGAATATATCGCTTGTAGAGGTCGTCCTGGAGAAATCTTAGTGCAGCCGCGTCGCCGGCATTGCAAATTGGTGAGCATTCTCCTGCCTCCGAATTTCGTCTAAACTGAAAAATTGAAAGATGTTCTCGTTATTTATGAATTCCCATCGTCGATGAACCAAAGAGAGAAGAAAACAGTTGAAAAGTGCCAAAATGGTGGAGCTTAGAACACAAAAGTACGATTTTTAGGCAAAGGTTTTGAACTTTTTCATGCAAAAATAATTGTTTAACTTAATGTTTTTATGAATATTAAAGGTTCATCGACGATGGGAATTCATAAATAACAAGAAAATATTTCAATTTTTCAGTTTGGATGAAATTTGGAGGCAGGAGAATGCTCATCAATTTACAATGCCTCCAGGACGACCTCTACAGGCGATATATTCAAATAAAAAAATAATTTTTTTATCTTTAAACATGTACTAATAAATGCATCAAAGTTTTATAATGATCCGCTGTATAGTTTCTCCAAAAAAAATTCGTAAAATTATACCTTATTTTCAACGTTCTAAAGCAGGCTCCCCCCTTAAGTGCCTATCGAAGATGCGTCTCGCCTGCCAATTATCCGAAGATTGTCATGAACTATACGTCATGTCCAAGTACAAACCTTCCTTCTTCGATGCGCAAATCAGTGACTCCACCTGCTCATCGTCACTCGATGAGACATCAACGTAATGCTCTCCCTGTCCCTGCTGCTCTTGACTACGAGTGATGGTCTGATCAGCATTCTTGTCTGCTCGATAACAAAGAAACGTGTCATGCAACATCGACAACATCGATATGCGACTGCTTGCCTCCAATTTCTTAAATATTATTTGTACATGTATCTTTAATGCAAAACCATTCTTTTATAACTATCTTTCAAACAGCAAATCATGAGTCACATCAAACACAAAAATGTTTCGTCTATTCTTCTCTCTATACATCGAACATTTACACATCAAGACGAGAAACAGAGAGGACCACAGAATAACTAACATTAAAAAGATTATGAAAATTATATTGAAAAATTGATCATGCCGAGGAATATTCGTGACACTCACCGTTCGCTCTCTGTCGAGCTTCCTCGAGTACGCTTTGCTTCGTCTGCTTGACGACCAAAGTCTCAAAACGGGCATCGTCTACGAGAGAACGTCGTCGCGCAGGATATCCATTCTGAAAGTAGAAAATAGAACATTTACAAAACTGTATATTATAATAAAATAAATCGTACTCGTGCATTAAAACTGTCCGCATAATTTCTCTACAACCGAACTTTTATTCATATTCAGACTATTCGTTCTCTGTTTCATTCGCGTATTTTACTGCTCGCACAAGCGCGAGGCTTAACTTGGAACTTTAAAGGGCGGATATCCTCTCGCCTTGATCAGCTCGGGTTCCGCTTTCCACAGCGCGCCCACGGCCACCTTTGACACGAAACGGAAATCCAGCCCGTCAGCAAGACTTAAGTCCGATAACGACCGAAAGGCGCGGAAATGAATTTTCGCGACATCCGCCGTCGCTGAGGCATCGGAAATGAATTAATTCCGGCAGTCTATGCGAAAGAAGCTCAAGCGATTCTCAGCCGGAGATAACGTGCAAATGTTGTTTCCCTCGTTATCACGCGACTGGCAATTTCGATTGACGCGATTGAAAAAATTTGCGGATACCGATACTCCCAATTACAAATTTTGACGCATTTTTCATCGGGAATCAAAAATCATTCAGGATTTCGGCGGCGTTGATCGAACAAGAATATCCTGCAAGCGAGAGTAGATACTGCTTGGCGAGGATGCACAAGCATGCGCTACCAATCATTCAAATTCCTGGCTATCGCGTATCCGAGAGTATCGGGCAGACCCAGTTTCTGCAACGGTCGGTCGGTCGGTTGGCACAGTTTAGAGAAAATGTTTAGCAATCCCTTAACGACGCATGTCGTAAAGTGGGCCAAGTACTTCGTCAGAATGGACGATGACTATACCGGGGAGTTGCGACACACGGCGTGTGTGAATCTTGTTCCGACGAATCGATTAAGACGGGGGAATTCATTAATTCCATCGTAAAGCTGTCTCGCTGTCGTCGCCCGTCTCTTTCTCTCTCTCTCTCGCTCCGTTTGCGAGTTGCAACCATTCACACGCGGATCTGACGAGTATACGCAAATGTCTGGTGATTAAGGTTTAAGATTAAGACAGGCCGCGGCACGAGAAAAGAGCCGAGCGAGCCTGATACGTGGGGAATAAAGGACGAGAACCTGGCGCGACGATAACGCGGCAAATAAACGACGCGAGCACACGATCGAGCAAACGGCAGATACCGTAGGAATGTTGCTTCCGACCTTGTGGAATCGCGCTGAAGATGCAGAAGAAACGACCTCGAGTCAGCGAGAGACCAGCAATTATCCGCCGCACAGCGAGAGAAGTCCAAAGACGAACAGGATCTCTTTTTCCACCTGGATCACCGAGCTCTACGTGCGTTAGTTGCTTCTCCGTCGAAAATTTCGACTTGTACTACTTGACTGTTATACCAGCGTCATTGACATGCGTTCCTGACATAGCGAACGTCGAGCAATTACGAGGCTAATACGAGATAATACCTCGCGGACGACGTATTCAAGGCTGATCGTTAGTTCAGCGTTATAATTACGCTCGCAAGGTTCGCTACTCGACTTACGCTCTGCTCGAGTTTTATTCGAGCGGATCTAGCTGCCAATTATAATAATTGCCGCTGACATATCTTATGATAATCAAATTCTAGCTCTCCAGTTTCTCGTCGATTTGTGTACGAAATCTCTTTGGAATTCGATAAGAATCAATGAAGACCAGAATGCGACAAACTACAGAGAATCTGAAATCTTCGAACGCTTTTTTTTCTTTTGCCAAAATTTACGATGTCTTCAAAAATGTTTCTCAAGAGATGTAATGGAAGATAGAACGATGGAAGTCCATCGAGGCAAATCCATCAGGTCCGTTTCCAGATTGAACATAAGAAGTAAAATTGCGACCGAAACACGCACCGCGCGTCAACGTGATTCTCTTCAGCCTGGGAAAGAAGAACGGTGCTCTTAAATAAAGTAATTAGCATAGCAAGAGATACTCGCATGCAGTGCTCGCACGCGAGTGGAAGGAGAGCCGCGAATGCATGCACTTCGAGCCTCCGAAGGCGAATAACGGGCGCAGCGCGTTCAGGGTCTCTCTCGCGTGTCCCTCTGCTTCTCATTCTGCCTCTCTCTCTCTCTCTCTCTCTCTTTTTGTCCCGCAACCGCTCGGCTACACAATCACTCCGCTCGCTCATATTTATAACATATTCATAATTATCATGCGCGCGAGGCCGGAGATCGATTTTGCAACGGCAACGACGACATAATCTCCCGCTCGGATACGGCCGATCGGCGGGAACAGTAGCGGCAGCCTCGACACCGAGAGAGGGTGGTGCTCCTTCGGATCTCGTTACACACCCTCAGAAAGGATTTTTGATAACAAGACGAAAACTATTCTTAACTAATTTAATCGTATTACAAGTATAAAAAATATGAAAATAAAACAATTTTTAATTTAAATCAGTAATTTCTATTCTTCTCTCTCGAATTAAATAACATTGTCTTACTGTCTCGAGACAAGAGTAACATGTACAAATTTATCCTTATATATTCTTGTATGTAGAATAATTTGATATTACCGCCACTTTATAGTAGGCTTTGTCGATGTCGACGCGTCATTTTCTCACAGTCGCTCGTCGACTCGGCTCCGTCCTTTATTCGGATAAAACGGCCAATATTTATGTGTTGCAATCGAAAATCGGGAAAGTGTTTCTGTTATTTACAATGAATAAGTGCAATGTAAGTAAGTATATACAATATACTTACTTGAGAAATAAGATTCGAGATAAGACATTTCCATATCTTTTGCACTTATTCATTGTAAATAACAGAAACACTTTCCCGATTTTCGATTGCAACACATAAATATTGGCCGTTTTGTGCAGATTCTACAAATTCTCTTAGAAGAATAGAATAAGATGTCTTTTAGATCTCACAATATTCTGAAATCAAGAATATTTTGAACTGGCTACAAATTTTTATCTAAATCCTTCTGAGAAAATTAATGAGATAGCACCAAAATTATTTAAATCTAGATTTTCGAATTTTCTATTCAAGATTAAAATATGTTTCTTTTCAATAATAAATATGATTGTCGCTATAGCGATCTTATTTTATGATAGATTAAAGAGTAATAGCATTAAGTCCAGAAATCTTTTCTGTGGGTGCATCGGCGGTAATTCTATCGCGAATTCGCCGGTCACTCTCTCTCTCTCTCTCTTTCTCTGATATTCTGCAAGTTCTGCATCAACACAAGATGATGATTGCCTGCAGCAGTGAGAAGAGCGACTTCTCATTGTCCGCGTGTCCATCCAGATCGATTGTGTCAGGATTCGGATGCAAATCAGAATTTTTCACGGGAGAGCAACGTGTAACTGACTTTACCGCAATTGGAAGAGCGAAAAAAATTCTTTCCGATGGTGAAGTTCGTTGATCGAGATTCGAGTGGTGAAACAAGCTTCTGATGTTGATCATTCAGACTGACCGGATGTCCGAAATGATGGAAACGCGAGACCGTCGCGGATACGCGGTGTCTGCGGTCTCGACGCGATCATAGGAAATTTACTCAAGGTCGGTTCACTTTTCACCCCGCGTGGCTGCTGCTCGCGCGATATAGTAGCTATCGATCGCGCATATAACTGATTCTGGATCTGATCCGGCGTGAGTGCACGCACGCGCTCGCGAGTTCCGTTCGAATGAGTCAGGTGCATCGTAACAGTCAGGAGAAGCTGGCACGCGCGCTTAATTCGGGATGCGACCAGATGCAATCGATCCTATTGGCATGGAATAGTAGAAGCCAGCGTGGCTTGCTACGTGCACGTTCGCCATTGCAAGCGAGACGGAGGAGGACATCGCTCGCCGGAATTGAAATCGCCGGAGATGCTTGGATGGGTGCTTTCCTCGCGGGGAAAACAAAAATACGAAAGACAAAAAAATAAGAAATTTTTGAATTCGGATTTCAGATTAATTAGCTAATTTCCGCATGAGCTTGGAAGGAAAGTGTGAGTGAAGTCGGAGCGAGCATTAAATACAAGTGAGCAATTAAATACATTGACGGTTCGATATAGAAATTGTAGCAACATGCACTTTATGCGTGTATGAACGCATATACATATATGTCTTTAAATTATAAAATAGACAACACGCTTGCTTCATACAACTGACTTCCCTCTTTCATTTCCCTCCTTCATGTACCTCCGAATTTCACTAATTGGTAAACCACGCAAATTAGCGATTCCGGTCGCCACGAGACATGCGGAGAAAGTGCAAGATTGACCAAGCTGTCGCCGGAGCTCGTGATGTATCCTCGTGTTTGTACAGACGGGTGCAAATTGTGCGGCGCTTAGAAGAAGTCCGGGTCCTCGGTCCCGGCACAATTCGGTCGCGAAGAAGAAAGCAACGGAAGTCCGAATCTAAATTCATCGTTCATCGGAGTGTTGATCTTCGCGTTATGTCGTCCAGGAGTATCGAGCTGTTGGATCACTCACGGTAACGGTACGATTCTAATGCAATCGTACGCGTTGAATTAATAATAATTCAACGCATACGATTGCATTAGAATCGTACCGTTAATTACCTACGCCGCGAAGCGAGTTCGCGATATATGCCGATGAATCTCGATCATTTCGAGGAATCACTCACGACCGGAGCGAAAGAGAGAGAAGCGACGATTACGGTGCGTCTTTAGCGCGTTTGCTGAGAGGTAAACGCGTTTATCGCATGAGAAATGAGGCATCGACGTCGGAATTACGATGATTCTCGGACGCAAAGCTCCGTATCGCATACGCAAACGGGAGGAGAAAAAAGCGAACGACCTCGTAAAAGCGCCGATTGCGAGCGGTCGTCGCGCGGACTCGCTTGAAAACGAGCAGAAACGGGATCGGCCTTGCGATCGCGACACTTTAGACGATCCCTCGTACGCGCGCGCACGCGCGACCGAGAGACGCTGGAAAAACGTTGCGGTAACCTCGGGAAAGTGACGATTAAAATCCATCATCCATCGTCGCGCGATCGCGAATACCGCCGGGCAACAATGTTACGCGAGGGAAGGCGCGACCAGCCTTGCGAGCTGCAATTAGCGTAGCAGACAAACGGATACGCGCGTGTACGGTATATTCGAAAAAAATATCGTTACGTGTACGAGTCTCGGCGGGGTACCAGCTGATGTGCTCGAGAGTACGGCTACGCAAAGACCATTGCACAGCCGTTCTCCAACAGAATAATTACGGGCCCGCGCGCGGGCCTTGCAGCGTGCGTTTCGCGTGAGGAAAAGAGATGAGACGGGAACCCGCGCAAAAACCCCTGTAAACGCGATTTCACGATGATCTACGGTGCGAAGATGGTTTCGCGAACTTGCGCAACGCTTGACCAGGAGAAAGAAGAACGCTATTTGTCTTGCGCGACGACAGGAAAGTGAATTCATGGCTCGTCGTGAGGATCACCGGTTTCTCCCATCCTCCGCGGCTTCCTCATGGTCGAAAACAGCTGGCTTATGACCGGCTGGCCATTTCCTCATGTGGTCTCGTAATCCTTATCGTGCCGTCGTCGTTATCGTATCATTCGACTCGTGTTGTTCGTCGGCTAAAGATTGAATTTTTCGCACGCGCCGAGTGCACGGTCTTGAGTGCGTCACCTGCCTCGCCGGCGATTCTCGAACTTATGCAAATTTATGTACACGAGACCTGCAGCCGGTCATTGAACGGAATTGTTCGCGGTATTAATACGATCGCGATTACTTCTGCTCGTCTGCTTGGGAGATTTTTTCTCTCTCTCTCTTTCTCATGCATTCTCTCAATCGAGGCTTCGAGATTTGCAACGGTCGAATAACCGTATCAGATATAGATACTCTAATATTAATTTATCATGCCGCGTGATGCAATTGGTAGATTTACGATAATTTATGTGTTATGCAAATATTGCAAATATTTAAGGCGACGTCAAGGATTCTGATTCGACGCCTTAGCTAAACAAACAACGCGAAAATGTCAGAATTCTGTTCGTATCCCGGGCGACCGGTTTTATAAATTTCGAATGTCCAATTGATTGACATTCGAAAACGCTCCGTCGCAAAAGATTCTAGCAGGCCCATGTAAATAATAACCTTGGCATAACACTGGACCTCGGATTAATATTGCGCAAATAAGCGGTGATAACGCGAAGCGTTATGTACTTTCTCTGCGCGAGGACTCTTCTCCGTTTCGGGCCTACGTGAGAATTTCACTCGCGTTGGCACTCGCGCCGGCTGTTAAAATTGAGAAAGAGCGGAACCGACACACATGCACCTTCAAGTGATTTTCTGACGCAATTTTTTCACCTATTTCGAAATGTATACCATTAGTCGAAAGAAAGAAGAAAGAGATCTCGGGAAGCTCAAGACTGCAGGAAGAATCGATCGTGTTTGTATAAGAAATCCAGCGCCGGAGCGCGCGCAAACCGCGCGGCTGCGATCGCGGAAAACACTCACTTTTGCGATAATGAATTGCATGCGTAATTTCGTGGTACGTAAGCGCAACATATTAATCTGTTGCGCATACATGTTAATAATCTAAGCTGTGCAGTTATCTCTACAATGTTTTTAAAAAGTGAAGATTCTCGCGAGAATCGCGAAATAATCTACGCGTCTAAACTGTCTTTTATCGTCGAATAAGTCAGAGATTTAAACGAACAACTGAAATCTTCTTGCGCTTACTTATGTTGAAGTCTTCTCGATTGAACCTGTTGCTCTTGACGCCGAAATACGGCAATGCTGTATCATTTCAACATAACATTTTTTTCACGGACAAGCTATATATGTCAGGTTCATTGAAAAACGCGACTCCTCGGTTGCAAAGATATGCAGACAAGAATTAAAGCGATATATTAAAATTCTTTCAACGTAATCTTATTAAACTTTTTATAAACTGTTCGTTTCTAAATTTATCTATATTCATCTATTTGTTCAAATTTGTTATGAATCGACCTTTTTAACTATCGACTTCGATAATGCTCGTCTTGGGTTTTCCAACAATTAGCCAGTTACTTTCTCCGAGTTTGGCCGATTCGGCCGATTTGAAAGCGGGACTTACCTCGATACTGTAAGACTTCTTGATAGCGAACATCTCGCGGTTCTTCTGGGCGGCTGCGACTGCCATTGTGTCTTCCTTGGTACTCCTCTTTCCTGACGGACTTCTCTGATAGCGATTAATCTCGGCGGTTTCTCTCGATGACGATCGATCGACTTGGACGTCTCTCAGTCGCCGGTTCTCGGCCTGATCAGCGCTCACTGATGAACGGTACGCAACGTGGCGAGAAAAAGGGGGTGCGTGCGAGCTCTTCACTGCCGTCTGCGAGAGATCACACGAGCGTGTTCTCCGTGATCCGTCAAGATCTGTTCGTCGCGCGTTCGTCGATCTGTTTTCCGCTTTTTACTATCACGGTTGCGTCTTCTTCTCGGCCTCGATCCGTCCGGCTGCTACGTCTCGATTGCGACGAGAAAACGACGGGAAGACGGGTGACTGCGACAACGACGAAGACGACGACGATAACGACGACGTACCTCTTACTACTTAAGTCCGCTTTGGACGGAGCGTACGAGCGAATGCGTCCACGGGGCGGATTGCCGCCGCATATAAACGTTGCCTCCCTTCACCGCCTGCTAATGCCGGGGTCAGGGGTGCCCCCACCCCGTCGTCGTTTCGGGTGGTCCATCGGCACAGCAGCCGTCGCTACCACCACCGCCGCCGCCACCACGGCTGCCTCCGTCGTCGTCAGCCGCTACCGCCGCCTCTCCAGCGCTGCTGTCATTCACGAAGATCACGAGGAACACGAGGTGGTTCCTCTGTTCTTGCGGAGGTGTCCTCCTTGAGGTTTCTCTGGCATCTTTGCAATTCACAGGATTTTTGAAGGATCGTCGCAGAATCCTCTTCGAAAAATTCCCGAGGGACCGCGTTGCGCCTCCCTTCTCGAATGAGATGACACGAGACGTCCTGTCTGTCATTCCGCTGACGAGATCGAGAAGACTATTGGGGGATTCTGATCAAAACAATTTTTTCGTTATTTTTTCTGCGAGTCGGGTAATCGTTTTCACTTTGACGAAAGGATTTTTTTATTATTAGTACTTCTATTAATGGTAAAGTTTTCAGTGCAGTAAGATTGATGTATTATTGTCTTAGATATCGTTTTGGGACGAGCGATCGAATCACCGATGTCGTTACAGATTTGACTGATATTTATAACTTGGATTGAAAACAGTGATTATATAACACGGACTTTTCGATTATTTAAAAAGCAGCATATTTTTAAGAACATCGATAAGAGAATGCTCAATGTATAAGAGATATATCGAATCGATTAACGTAAAAGTGATGCTTGAGGTCTCACGTAATTAATTTTACAGATCGTTCGGGTGTGTCAGGAGAGACTGTTGTCAATGTAATATAATATAGATATAAAGAATTGGATAAAGCGAAATATACAATCCACTCTTAAAAAAGCAGTGTTAAATCAAATCGAAATCATTGTTGCCTCTTTTCCGCGACGCTGATTGGTTATCTCGATTCGCGTTGTGCGTTATGTTCAGTTTAGATTACCATCGCGCGGCTGTCTTCGCGTGGAGGATAACAATTTGGTAGAGTGTGATAATTGTGCATATAATAAATAATATATATAAGATATTATTAACCAAATTCCTTTATTCTTGACCAAAACTAGCTTGTTAAATAGCACATAACTCCTTGGAAAAAGAAAAAAATTTTAATGGCTAGAACTTTTTCAGTTATTGTTTTAACGAATTTTAAATCATCGAGAACTCTAGGCAATATGCCAAATAACAATATAAATAGCACAGAACTCCTCGGAAAAGAAAAAAATTTTAATGGCTAGAACTTTTTCATTTATTGTTTTAACGAATTTTAAATCATCGAGAACTCTAGGCAATATGCCAAATAACAGTATAAATAGCACAGAACTCCTTGGAAAAAGAAAAAAATTTTAATGGCTAGAACTTTTTCATTTATTCTGGCGATCTAAAGGATTATTTAAGCTATTATTATTCGAAAACATTATTAATATTGAAAAATAAAATATCGCGCGCATAGCGCGCGCCTGTGTTCTACCAGTACAATAAAAAATACAGATATAACAATGGAAAAGAGATAGAAAGGCACCCTGAACATTGAGCAATTTGTCTTTGCAAGAAATCATCGAAACGTAATTACATCACGAATATACGAAGTCCATAGGCTGATGCACAAGTCAACAAGCAACTTATCCTTATATCGCATTCAAAACCGCAAATTATCAGGTTGACCAGGTAAATTGAACGTTCGATCTCACGTCACGCTATAGGAAAAAAGAGAGAAAATCCACGCGAGTGACGTGACTTTTCCTCCAATTTTACGTAAATCGCAGATCGTTAGGCGTTAGATCTCACGATCTCTACGTCATCGGGACACGCTCGTCCACGCGCGATCCAGCCTCGATTCTCGCCGGCAAAATTTGATTGCGCTTGATCGTCACTTTGGTGCGTCAACGCACGTTCGCACGCGCGAGAGGCGAGCAGTCGAGTGCGTGCACGCCGAGTGTGGAGAAAGATCTTCCAGGAGAAAATACGCGCGTGCGAGCGATCGCACGCCTCTTTACGGCTTTCTAAAGACGCGCGAGCGGTCCAGCCGGGCGGCGACGCGCGTCCGCCGACAATGGTGCGCTTGGTAGACGCGTGAGAATGATCGCGATGAATATTTAACAGCGGCGACACGATCGATCGATCGTTACGAGAAAACCTGCTCGCTGTTACCTAGGCGCACGGATATTAAAAAATGCCCGCACGCGTAGATCATTGCGTAACGGAAGTCGCGGATAGAAGAATCCAGAGACTTCGGAAGTTCGGTTGCTCCTGATTGATTAATGGACAATCGCGAAGGATCTACGAGCGGATCAAATCTATAGATCGCTGAATCTATTCTCGGAGTAGACTCGTCGATCGAAAATTGACCACGAGAAAAACATTGTTATGTCATGCGATTTTTGCATTTAAATCAAAGCCGCAGACGTGCGTTTGAGAACGTCCGATGCAGGTACACCCTCAGAAAGGATTTCTGATAACAAGACGAAAAATATTCTTGACTAATTTAATCGTATTACAAGTATAAAAAATATGAAAATAAAACAATTTTTAATTTAAATCAGTAATTTCTATTCTTCTCTCTCGAATTAAATAACATTGTCTTACTGTCTTCAGACAAGAGTAACATGTACAAATTTATCCTTATATATTCTTGTATGTAGAATAATTTGATATTAGCGCCACTTTATAGTAGGCTTTGTCGATGTCGACGCGTCATTTTCTCACAGTCGCTCGTCGACTCGGCTCCGTCCTTTATTCGGATAAAACGGCCAATATTTATGCGTTGCGATCGAAAATCGGGAAAGTGTTTCTGTTATTTACAATGAATAAGTGCAATGTAAGTAAGTATATACAATATACTTACTTGAGAAATAAGATTCGAGATAAGACATTTCCATATCTTTTGCACTTATTCATTGTAAATAACAGAAACACTTTCCCGATTTTCGATTGCAACACATAAATATTGGCCGTTTTGTGCAGATTCTACAAATTCTCTTAGAAGAATAGAATAAGATGTCTTTTAGATCTCACAATATTCTGAAATCAAGAATATTTTGAACTGGCTACAAATTTTTATCTAAATCCTTCTGAGAAAATTAATGAGATAGCACGAAGATTATTTAAATCTAGATTTTCGAATTTTCTATTGAAGATTAAAATATGCTTCTTTTGAATAATAAATATGATTGTCGCTATAGCGATCTTATTTTATGATAGATTAAAGAGTAATAGCATTAAGTCCAGAAATCTTTTCTGTGGGTGTATCGGCAGGTACTTCGAAACAATCGAAGAAAAACTGGCCCGACGTGGAGTCGATATTCTTCGCCGCAAACAGGTGACTTCGGCGAAGCCGACGCGGAAAAGAGACGCGGTTTCGAGCACCGGAAGTGCCGTGCGTCTCTGCCGTTGCGTTGTAGCGGTGTGGCCGACATTTTTAACAATAGGTCTTTCCAAACATTTCGAGCCACACAAAATTCCCGCTTAACGGACGGCCTATTTTGCGGTGGTCCATCAACAATCGGTGATTTATGACAACAGAAGGAAATTTTCCTCCGACGTCATCTCGGTGCGAGGCTCGCCACGCTCGACGTCACAATCGCGTTGGATCACTCGGAGGCACGGAATAGCCGGGAACTCCCGGCGAGCGAGTGGAGTCCCACCAAGCGGCTCAATCCGGTTCCGAATGGTCCATGGAATCCCGAGAGCTGGGAGTTTCCAAGAGTAATAATCTCGCGGCATCTTGGCGCGCGCGCGCGCGCGCCGGGCAAAAGAACCGTACGGCCGTCGCGTCGCGCGCGATGAATCATGTACCGAAAAACGCGCTAATCGAACTCGTGAACGCGTACATCACTTTCACTTCGGGTCGCAGGCGCCGTCGTCGTTAACTTAATTGTCTCTTAAGAGTCGGGATTACAGAGCCGAGGGGAAGCACCTCGCGTCGCTTGTCCGCACACGTCGCCCGTCCACACACAAATCAATCGCGCTGTGACATTATCACGGAGGCGACGATTGGACGGTAAACACGTTTACCCCGTCCTGGGAATGAAATTTCCACGGGATCGCGAAAAAACCCAGCGGCATAGAAACGGAAGGAAATTCGGCTCCAATTGCAATCTCGACTCTATCGATTTCGTTCAGGAAACAAATTTAGGAGGAAAGGTTGGAAGCTGCGAACGAGAAGATACGATTTTAATTGTTTTTAAGAGATCGACAGCTGCAAGAGAATAATGTCATGATTTGTTTTTAACTATTATTTGTTTGTTATGCAGAAAATATGCGTAATTTCCATGCAGCTGCATGCCTCAACGTGATGTCTAGCTTAATGCACTACATTTCTTTTCATTCATCGCGATTGTAAATCTAGATACGCACGTTTTTCTCGTTTCATCACTCGTACATAGGAATGTTGATGGAATTTATCTTTCTCGTATTTACGCTAATCAACGGTCTGTGCGTGTAATGTCTCTCATTAAATGATAACCCGTGTCGATTGCCTAGTGACCCTTGGAGGCAAGACTGTCATACGTGCGTATCATATTATAAATTATAGCAATTATTCGCGTTCGCTAGAATAATTAGGGCTGTAAATACGGCAACAAAGAAGGAACTAAGAGAAGTAAGTGGAAGCAGAAGAATCGCTCTTGAGGTTCAAGCTGCAATACAACAACAGCTTGAATATTCTTACGCGGAATCTCTGAACTTTGTCCATCGAGGACGCCGCGTAACTCTCCTGATTACGGAGACACGATCGTTAATCGATCTTGTGTTAAATATGATTGAGGGCAGCTAACTCGACCGATACAGGTGAGTCACTGCTAGCCTTTGGCCAGCGAGCTGAATTATTGTCGCGCGGAGCGAGCTCTAAGGACAAAGGAATCGATTGTCTCCGGAATTGTCTCGCGCCATGAGATCCTTGCGATGGAGGCCATCCGGCCGTTTGCAATTCTGTCAAACGATTGTCGGGACGTCGAGCATCCAAAATCGTCCACTAGACATCAGCCATTAATTTTTATTGCTCAATAATATTTTTATTCAATCGAGGAAACAACAAGAATTAAGTTGTAACCGGAGACGCATCAAGGTGTTACAATTAACAAAGCTTCACTGAAAAAAAATCTGGTTGCGTTAATTAGAAATCTGGTAGGTTCAACCAGTTTGTCTGTTGGAAAATGGACGAATCAGAATTCCTTTAGGAATTACCAGATGAGCATGATTAATTCCTTCCTGTTAAATTTACCAGATTTTCTTGATAATAATACTAAATGTATTTAGTTAAATTAACATGACTGTTTAGTGAAAAGAAACGTTTTTCTGTTTCATTACCGTGAGTTTTCTTGGATTGCTGTAAATGAAATATCATGTTGATATTTATACAGGATGTCCCGTAATAATCGCCTAACCTCTCGCATGCCAATAGAACAGATGTGAGATGAACAGAAAAGTCCCATATCATTTTGCGATATTCGCAATAATAATCGAAATATTGCATATTAAAGTCAAGCGAATCCAGAGCGCGCGGAGGCGAGTGCCGAGCCGCTCGAGGTGTAGGATTATTATTGCGAATATCGCAAAATGGTACGGGACTTTTCTGTTCATCTCGATCTGCTCTGTTGGCATACGAGAGGTTAGGCGATTATTACGGGACACCCTGTATAAAAAAATATAAGAAGAGAACACGTTTTTTCATCCGCCATCACTTCACAGCCATTCCACTAACTAATTTCATTTCACTAGAGGAGGAAAACGTGCCGTCCGTGCCGATCAACACGCACGACACGAAACAATAGAATGCTGCTGGAGTGCCCTGCGATTAACCAGAATTCTGATTGCATCTTCGTTCGTTCTTATGTCTAGTGTAATATAACTAGAAGTTTTCTAGATCCAACTGGAAAATGCTAACCAAATTCTTATAGTACAGTCTATCAAACGTTCCAGTTATAAAATATCCAGTCCTATCGTGATAACTAGAAATTCTTGGTTAGTTTAACCGAAATGCATTCTATCAGATACGTCTTGCTGATACAATCAAATCGTTTTTCTCAGGTTGCGCCTCGTTTATCCATCTGACCATCATTGAAACGATTTGACACTTCTGCAAGATTCAGAAGCGCATAAAGCGTGTCGGATGCGGAAGTGCGGGCTCTCGTTTTGGATTATCGTGCCGATCGCTTGAATCTCCGGAGAAATTGTGACACGCGTGTGCAGACACGCGCGTATCTGCGTGCACACGTGCTAGCCAGCCGCAGTTACGCCAAACGCGAGACGAGATCTTTACTTTCATGTATCAAGGCCGCTCCGCACGTCCGGAGACGGAGTGGCACTTGCTCTGCGTCAGGAGACTATGTCGATCCAGACCGTAATCAGGTATTTCGTAAGCTCCGATAAGTCGAGCGGATTAGCGCGGGGAAGCATCGGGCAAGATAAAAAAACATTTCTACGAAAAGAAAGATGACAAAAGTTGGTCTCGTCCGATATCGTTCACTCGATGGTGAACGTTAACGAAACACGTGTAAATGTTGAAGAGTTATGTGCGCTGTCGCATGGCCGTTTAATAAAGATTAATGGAGGCATAATGCGTAATTTGCCCTTTTCACGCGTTGTTGATCGGTGAGCTTGATCAATTCTTTGATTCGGAGCGCCTAATTGGCGGTACACCAATTCACACATACGCGAGAAATATCACGTGTGTCCGGCAAGTGAAGCGAGTGTATCTATCGGATTTTATATGAAGGCATATTAATCACTAATCTTAAGCAAAGTTGTGTTTCTAGGACGTGCGACGAAAATACACTATTTACCTGCACAAGTTAAACGAAGGCGTGCGCGAGTAAAAAGCCTCGCGCATTCGAAGCGTTTAATTAATTGCATTCAATCGCGAGATAAAGATTGCCTTTTTTTATATTTTTTTCTTTATTTTTCATAAATCCAGGCGAACGCGGGATTTCGACATCGGCCACGCAATGGATGACCGTGTTGATGTAATTTATCGTATAAACTTCTCAAAAATGTACTCGCCTAAGAAAGGCCTACGCGTTATGCGCAATACGGCGATACGTCATATCTCGGAGAGAGATATACGGTTTATAAATTTGCCGTCGCGCGACTTTTATAAATTCCCTCTGTGTAAAACAGGATGCCAATTGCTCCGTCCTCATCACCGATAAAGTAATCGTAGTATCGTTGCCAACGAGGAGAATTCAATTATCCGTCACTAAATGCCACTCAAATCGTAAATTCCTTATTATCTCTCGAATAAAAATCGAAGTAATCGAAGTGCTCCGATGCGTGTGCTTTCAGAAAAGAGAAGAATTTCACGCTTAGCGTAAACAACTTTATTTATTAACTGTGCAACATCATGTGGGAGCATCCTCGATTACATATCCTGCAAAAAAATCACGATCTCTTGAGAAGGTCTGGAATTTCTAACGAGATAAAGAGAAATAAATCTCGTTTCTCCCGCGCCGGATAATTTTAATTTTAATTCAGCGAATTTTCGCTCCATCTTTCTCCGGAATTGGATGAATATCATTCGTGAGTATCATCCGTTTCCTATCTCCGTTGCGAAAAATCCAGTTCTCTGTACTCGCGAATCCTTTCTAAGTAACCGAGGAAACGATCGAGCGCGTATCATTCCTTCTTTTCCTTCTTGCAAAATAAACGTCGAGAATAAATGCGACACGATTCGCACGGCTATATCGCGTTTCTTTGAATGCGAGTCATACGTGAGCGAAAACATAACAAAGAAGTATCTTTAATAGTAGGATGGAATCGTATTATATCTCGCTTGCAGATTTCCTCGATATGAGGAAAGCGAAATATCAGATTCCCGGACATCGAGATAATTCTGCTCGATAGATATCGCTCAATTAATAGAGCATGATTCATTAATATGTTTGCGATTATCTGTTTTGCGCAGCTTTTTGCAAAACACTGCAGTTAAAAATGTGTAAAACGCGTGTCTTCATTTGAAGAAATCAAGCAATTTTTGAAGCGCAATTGTACGTTGCATTACTCAACATTCTCCGCCGTAACTGAGTTTCAACGAGATTCAACAAACAAGACGAGATTCTGAAATAATCAGACTTGATACTTAAGTCTCTAGTATTTTTAGCTTCAAACGACTTTGTGTGTCGATCATTCGTTGCAGATGCAAATTATTTGCACGATAACAAGCGCTAAAAAATAATCGTAATAATCGAGATAGAAATAGAGGATGGGCGGTCCGGAAACGCTCCTCAAACATCTTATTAACGAAGGGAGAAAAAAATTCTACTGAGATTAAAATCAGCGGTATCTCTGGATTTCGTCCAACGAATGCAAGACAGAAGACGTTTTTATTAGGGTGATAAAGCCGGACATTACTATAATATTATGTAGAGTACTTATATTTCGCGAAGTTGATACCTTATGTAGAATCGCGGCAATCTATCGATCAAACGTAAATGTTATGTAATATTCCAGCCGAATGACATACTTTAATCAAAATAATGAACACTCCAGGTGAAAGCTTCTCTCTCTCTCTCTGTCTTTCTGTCGAAAGTTTTTTCTTTTAAGCCAACTTCCGGTTACAAATATATTTTTATATCGCCAATTATAACTGTTTTCTATACAATTCAGATTTATTTGAATTATTAAAACTATCTAGGATGTCCGAAAAGTGTTTTCAATAGAAGTACAGTAAATTCAATAGAAATAGAAATCGTGATAATCGTACCACGTGTCGTTTTTATAATTACATTTAATATCCTCTATTAATATCAATTATATCGGCGTTTGCTACCCGAGTAATGTATTATGCAATAGCTGGGTAATAAGTTCCTTAATGCAAATGGACCTATTATAAACGAGCCTTGAGAGCGTCGGCGTTTCGCAGACGATGCGCGCGAGCTCGATTATGCTAATAATCGACGATGATAGTCATTCGATTGTCGAGCGTTAATCGCGATATTGCCCCTTAAACAATCGCGGCGAATCCGCCCGAATTAAACGCGGCCCGGCGAAAGAACGACCTAATCATCAGACTTAATTTAGTTCGACGGAAAATTGGATTACGCACGATTGTCGCTTACAAAGATATCGATTTCCGCGCGCGATATTTTTCACAATCTTTTGTCCGCGAGCGAGCCGAGCGGCGGAGTTTACGCGTTTCTACAGGTTTTTACGGAAATTTGCATATCGTGCGCAACCGCGACAACGACATCCAGATATGCAGAAAACCGGCGCGAGAGAGAGCAACGTTTACACGCGCGCTATTAACGCAGGCACGCGGTATCGCGTAATTATATCGTGCGGCAAATTATTTCGCCTCTTATAAAAATAAGCCGGAATTATCATAACGACGCGGGGATACCCGCGACAAATATCACTCGTCGATCCATCATTATTGGCGCTCGTGATGTCTGTCCTACAAAATCAAATACTGCGGCGAGAGAAAAAAAAGGAGAAAAAATACCGCGCAAAAAAAAGAAGGCGTGCGAAGAAACTAATTGCACATAATCGGAGCGGAAATTAATATTCATCATTAAAGGGGCGTGTAAGCTGGCGCAGACAGTTGCGTAAACGGTCGATTGTCGTTTCGTGTGTGTCGCGAAATAATGGCGAATAGATTCAACGACGACGATCGTGATCGAGCCTCCTTGAGTTAGCTAATTCAAATAAACATGTTTTAAGACGCATCGCCGCGTTATCGGGATTACTACGCGTCTCGTGTAACTAGCAATGAACTTTGCCATGAACTAGCCAAGACCATTTTTTGTCGTTGTATCATTAAGAAAATAGCGCCTTAAAATATTCTGAAATCGGAAATCCCGGATAATCAAGAAATGCACGGGGCTAATTAATGTGGTAGCGAGCACTCTAGAATTAATCGATGATTATGACAGCGATAGAGAATATAGTGTTATTTAATAAAGTAAAGGGCGACTGCGCATACAAATGAAATTAATTCTTCAATTGTTTGAGTTTACGTGATTGAGTTTACGTAACGCGATCGCCATCGGCGGGAACAGTTCTATTCCTATAAATAAACGCCGTAATGATAATTCATGCTAATGGGTCGTAAAGCAACGTTAACTCTGTTTTTCACCGCTCGCCTGCATAATCAGGATGGCGAGAAAAAAAAGGAAGAATAATCACGCGTATACAATTACGAAGACGTCGGGAAAACGATACTGATAAGAGTTAATAACTAATCGTATTTGTTAATAAAATCGCCCGCGAGCGGAGCGGATGCGTAACTCGACTTGACATGCGATACAGAAATACAGCGAGGCGAGATTTATTCATACGCGTCGGCTGATCCGCGTCGCGCACAAGGCCGATCGAAGGATTGGGGAAACGGGCGGGGGATAGAAACGGACGTGGACCAACAACGGCGCGATTCGTTTCAACAAATTTTAGCTGCAAAAGAAAAAAAATGGAAAACGAGGAAGAAACAAGGCAGGATCAACGCGGGAAAGCGCGCGGCCGCGATCCGCGCGTAAAGTACGTAGCGCAAAGCTCGCGCGCGCGGCTTTTCCGCGAAAGGAACCAAACTTTTTCCTGCGATTAAGGTCTGCCGAGTTCAATGGCTCTCCCTCTCTCTTTTCGTCCTGGCGCATGCACCACATGATCCAGGCTTAACGATTACTCAGCCGCGGCGAGATCGGCAGCGCCGTGAAACTGAAAGCGATTCGACCTCAACCGGAACCGGCGGCGGACCCAAGGACCAATTATCCGGCGACGGACACGTACGCGCGGATTCGTTTTGTGATCCCGTCTCGACAATCTAGATTCGATCGACGGCGCCGGTTCCGCTTTGCCAATACTATCCTAATTCGTTCCGACCGCGACACTCGCTCGGGATAAAGCGATCCAGGATCCAGGCTCGACAGGATAATAACCGCGATATTGAATTTAAATAATTAATTAATTATTTTTCATCGTTTTAATTTAATTAAATTCACGAGAAAAATTGGACGGATGGGAAAAGGTTTCGAGAACGCTCGGTGCTCAACGATACTCGCACGAGAGATACTCGCGAGAACTTTGTAGCAATTTCAAGAGCTACCTACGGCGTCTCGCACATACCACACTTATCTTTGTCGCGAGAGTTAAAAAAACGCACCCGTCGCGTTAACGATCAAAGAATCATCGAGGCCTTAAAGTATGTTAATGAAAGATTAACATGTTTTCCAGCTGTCGCTATCAAAATGGGAATCTTTCAATAGATTTGATTCTTCGTCTTATCTTTACCCATTTTCCTCTCGTAGAGATGCGCGCAGCGATCTTTCCAATAAAATACAACTTGCTTCATCGAGTCGCGCGTCGCTGGCGTCTCATTGATCACACGCCGAGGAACGCGATGAAGTCTGGCAAAGCAAAGTCGCATTTTTCCTTGAAGAATGCAGAATGACATTTTCGAAGACGATCTCGTATCTCCGAAGCGCAAAATCTCTCGTTGCATCGAAAGCCACGAGCACATCTGACTTGGCGCTTGCTCACGCGACTAACGTTCACGCTCCTTTCCGTTACGACACGCACGCAATGAGACGCACACGATCACGATATATCGATGACGCTCGATTCCCAGGATCACCGTTACATTTTCCAGTTTTTCTCGGTGTGATATTTGAGCGACGCGAGTGCGCTAGAGTGCGGATCGAAACGCTTTATCCGATAATGGACCGTGCGCACGGCCGATGATATCACGGCCGCTAATCGCGGCGGTAATTACAGTTATTAGGCGCGATAACTTAGCCGCACGTTACCTATTTGAAAACGTTTACGGGTAAAGGCACGTTTATACCCGCGGTAATTGCAATTGGACTGCATCTAACTAGTCTACTAGACAGCCACTGACGTCACTGAAGTCGAGCCGACCCTTCGGCTTCGTTTCAGGCATGTCAGGAAAGTTTCAGATGCGACGCACGGTGGATTCCCCGCACCTTTCCTGATAGCGATTATTGACGTCAGATTGCGGTTCATCTTTTCAGGTTCTCGGTAGTCTCGCTAATCGCAGGGAAGTACTGGTCCCGCGGGTCGGCAGCCGGCATGGGTAAGTCCCGGGCGAAGAAGCGGCTGATTATCGTGTCCCGCTAATTTGCTCGGTGCACGTGAGCCTCGAAGATCGCGGCCTGCTGAATCGCGAAACGACGAGGATTTGGATGAAGACGTTAATTATTTTAGCAGCGAGATCAAGCGGATGCTCCTTTCGTCATTTCGATCTCGCGGAGATCCTTCGGAAAGGACTAACTAAAGC